>NW_027071824.1:0-125000 GCF_038088225.1 Cyrtonyx montezumae
GCTAGCTAGGCAGCTAGCTAGGCAGCTAGCTAGCTAGGCAGCTAGCTAGGCAGCTAGCTAGCTAGGCAGCTAGCTAGGCAGCTAGCTAGCTAGGCAGCTAGCTAGGCAGCTAGCTAGCTAGGCAGCTAGCTAGGCAGCTAGCTAGCTAGGCAGCTAGCTAGGCAGCTAGCTAGCTAGGCAGCTAGCTAGGCAGCTAGCTAGCTAGGCAGCTAGCTAGGCAGCTAGCTAGCTAGGCAGCTAGCTAGGCAGCTAGCTAGCTAGGCAGCTAGCTAGGCAGCTAGCTAGCTAGGCAGCTAGCTAGGCAGCTAGCTAGCTAGGCAGCTAGCTAGGCAGCTAGCTAGCTAGGCAGCTAGCTAGGCAGCTAGCTAGCTAGGCAGCTAGCTAGGCAGCTAGCTAGCTAGGCAGCTAGCTAGGCAGCTAGCTAGCTAGGCAGCTAGCTAGGCAGCTAGCTAGCTAGGCAGCTAGCTAGGCAGCTAGCTAGCTAGGCAGCTAGCTAGGCAGCTAGCTAGCTAGGCAGCTAGCTAGGCAGCTAGCTAGCTAGGCAGCTAGCTAGGCAGCTAGCTAGCTAGGCAGCTAGCTAGGCAGCTAGCTAGCTAGGCAGCTAGCTAGGCAGCTAGCTAGCTAGGCAGCTAGCTAGGCAGCTAGCTAGCTAGGCAGCTAGCTAGGCAGCTAGCTAGCTAGGCAGCTAGCTAGGCAGCTAGCTAGCTAGGCAGCTAGCTAGGCAGCTAGCTAGCTAGGCAGCTAGCTAGGCAGCTAGCTAGCTAGGCAGCTAGCTAGGCAGCTAGCTAGCTAGGCAGCTAGCTAGGCAGCTAGCTAGCTAGGCAGCTAGCTAGGCAGCTAGCTAGCTAGGCAGCTAGCTAGGCAGCTAGCTAGCTAGGCAGCTAGCTAGGCAGCTAGCTAGCTAGGCAGCTAGCTAGGCAGCTAGCTAGCTAGGCAGCTAGCTAGGCAGCTAGCTAGCTAGGCAGCTAGCTAGGCAGCTAGCTAGCTAGGCAGCTAGCTAGGCAGCTAGCTAGCTAGGCAGCTAGCTAGGCAGCTAGCTAGCTAGGCAGCTAGCTAGGCAGCTAGCTAGCTAGGCAGCTAGCTAGGCAGCTAGCTAGCTAGGCAGCTAGCTAGGCAGCTAGCTAGCTAGGCAGCTAGCTAGGCAGCTAGCTAGCTAGGCAGCTAGCTAGGCAGCTAGCTAGCTAGGCAGCTAGCTAGGCAGCTAGCTAGCTAGGCAGCTAGCTAGGCAGCTAGCTAGCTAGGCAGCTAGCTAGGCAGCTAGCTAGCTAGGCAGCTAGCTAGGCAGCTAGCTAGCTAGGCAGCTAGCTAGGCAGCTAGCTAGCTAGGCAGCTAGCTAGGCAGCTAGCTAGCTAGGCAGCTAGCTAGGCAGCTAGCTAGCTAGGCAGCTAGCTAGGCAGCTAGCTAGCTAGGCAGCTAGCTAGGCAGCTAGCTAGCTAGGCAGCTAGCTAGGCAGCTAGCTAGCTAGGCAGCTAGCTAGGCAGCTAGCTAGCTAGGCAGCTAGCTAGGCAGCTAGCTAGCTAGGCAGCTAGCTAGGCAGCTAGCTAGCTAGGCAGCTAGCTAGGCAGCTAGCTAGCTAGGCAGCTAGCTAGGCAGCTAGCTAGCTAGGCAGCTAGCTAGGCAGCTAGCTAGCTAGGCAGCTAGCTAGGCAGCTAGCTAGCTAGGCAGCTAGCTAGGCAGCTAGCTAGCTAGGCAGCTAGCTAGGCAGCTAGCTAGCTAGGCAGCTAGCTAGGCAGCTAGCTAGCTAGGCAGCTAGCTAGGCAGCTAGCTAGCTAGGCAGCTAGCTAGGCAGCTAGCTAGCTAGGCAGCTAGCTAGGCAGCTAGCTAGCTAGGCAGCTAGCTAGGCAGCTAGCTAGCTAGGCAGCTAGCTAGGCAGCTAGCTAGCTAGGCAGCTAGCTAGGCAGCTAGCTAGCTAGGCAGCTAGCTAGGCAGCTAGCTAGCTAGGCAGCTAGCTAGGCAGCTAGCTAGCTAGGCAGCTAGCTAGGCAGCTAGCTAGCTAGGCAGCTAGCTAGGCAGCTAGCTAGCTAGGCAGCTAGCTAGGCAGCTAGCTAGCTAGGCAGCTAGCTAGGCAGCTAGCTAGCTAGGCAGCTAGCTAGGCAGCTAGCTAGCTAGGCAGCTAGCTAGGCAGCTAGCTAGCTAGGCAGCTAGCTAGGCAGCTAGCTAGCTAGGCAGCTAGCTAGGCAGCTAGCTAGCTAGGCAGCTAGCTAGGCAGCTAGCTAGCTAGGCAGCTAGCTAGGCAGCTAGCTAGCTAGGCAGCTAGCTAGGCAGCTAGCTAGCTAGGCAGCTAGCTAGGCAGCTAGCTAGCTAGGCAGCTAGCTAGGCAGCTAGCTAGCTAGGCAGCTAGCTAGGCAGCTAGCTAGCTAGGCAGCTAGCTAGGCAGCTAGCTAGCTAGGCAGCTAGCTAGGCAGCTAGCTAGCTAGGCAGCTAGCTAGGCAGCTAGCTAGCTAGGCAGCTAGCTAGGCAGCTAGCTAGCTAGGCAGCTAGCTAGGCAGCTAGCTAGCTAGGCAGCTAGCTAGGCAGCTAGCTAGCTAGGCAGCTAGCTAGGCAGCTAGCTAGCTAGGCAGCTAGCTAGGCAGCTAGCTAGCTAGGCAGCTAGCTAGGCAGCTAGCTAGCTAGGCAGCTAGCTAGGCAGCTAGCTAGCTAGGCAGCTAGCTAGGCAGCTAGCTAGCTAGGCAGCTAGCTAGGCAGCTAGCTAGCTAGGCAGCTAGCTAGGCAGCTAGCTAGCTAGGCAGCTAGCTAGGCAGCTAGCTAGCTAGGCAGCTAGCTAGGCAGCTAGCTAGCTAGGCAGCTAGCTAGGCAGCTAGCTAGCTAGGCAGCTAGCTAGGCAGCTAGCTAGCTAGGCAGCTAGCTAGGCAGCTAGCTAGCTAGGCAGCTAGCTAGGCAGCTAGCTAGCTAGGCAGCTAGCTAGGCAGCTAGCTAGCTAGGCAGCTAGCTAGGCAGCTAGCTAGCTAGGCAGCTAGCTAGGCAGCTAGCTAGCTAGGCAGCTAGCTAGGCAGCTAGCTAGCTAGGCAGCTAGCTAGGCAGCTAGCTAGCTAGGCAGCTAGCTAGGCAGCTAGCTAGCTAGGCAGCTAGCTAGGCAGCTAGCTAGCTAGGCAGCTAGCTAGGCAGCTAGCTAGCTAGGCAGCTAGCTAGGCAGCTAGCTAGCTAGGCAGCTAGCTAGGCAGCTAGCTAGCTAGGCAGCTAGCTAGGCAGCTAGCTAGCTAGGCAGCTAGCTAGGCAGCTAGCTAGCTAGGCAGCTAGCTAGGCAGCTAGCTAGCTAGGCAGCTAGCTAGGCAGCTAGCTAGCTAGGCAGCTAGCTAGGCAGCTAGCTAGCTAGGCAGCTAGCTAGGCAGCTAGCTAGCTAGGCAGCTAGCTAGGCAGCTAGCTAGCTAGGCAGCTAGCTAGGCAGCTAGCTAGCTAGGCAGCTAGCTAGGCAGCTAGCTAGCTAGGCAGCTAGCTAGGCAGCTAGCTAGCTAGGCAGCTAGCTAGGCAGCTAGCTAGCTAGGCAGCTAGCTAGGCAGCTAGCTAGCTAGGCAGCTAGCTAGGCAGCTAGCTAGCTAGGCAGCTAGCTAGGCAGCTAGCTAGCTAGGCAGCTAGCTAGGCAGCTAGCTAGCTAGGCAGCTAGCTAGGCAGCTAGCTAGCTAGGCAGCTAGCTAGGCAGCTAGCTAGCTAGGCAGCTAGCTAGGCAGCTAGCTAGCTAGGCAGCTAGCTAGGCAGCTAGCTAGCTAGGCAGCTAGCTAGGCAGCTAGCTAGCTAGGCAGCTAGCTAGGCAGCTAGCTAGCTAGGCAGCTAGCTAGGCAGCTAGCTAGCTAGGCAGCTAGCTAGGCAGCTAGCTAGCTAGGCAGCTAGCTAGGCAGCTAGCTAGCTAGGCAGCTAGCTAGGCAGCTAGCTAGCTAGGCAGCTAGCTAGGCAGCTAGCTAGCTAGGCAGCTAGCTAGGCAGCTAGCTAGCTAGGCAGCTAGCTAGGCAGCTAGCTAGCTAGGCAGCTAGCTAGGCAGCTAGCTAGCTAGGCAGCTAGCTAGGCAGCTAGCTAGCTAGGCAGCTAGCTAGGCAGCTAGCTAGCTAGGCAGCTAGCTAGGCAGCTAGCTAGCTAGGCAGCTAGCTAGGCAGCTAGCTAGCTAGGCAGCTAGCTAGGCAGCTAGCTAGCTAGGCAGCTAGCTAGGCAGCTAGCTAGCTAGGCAGCTAGCTAGGCAGCTAGCTAGCTAGGCAGCTAGCTAGGCAGCTAGCTAGCTAGGCAGCTAGCTAGGCAGCTAGCTAGCTAGGCAGCTAGCTAGGCAGCTAGCTAGCTAGGCAGCTAGCTAGGCAGCTAGCTAGCTAGGCAGCTAGCTAGGCAGCTAGCTAGCTAGGCAGCTAGCTAGGCAGCTAGCTAGCTAGGCAGCTAGCTAGGCAGCTAGCTAGCTAGGCAGCTAGCTAGGCAGCTAGCTAGCTAGGCAGCTAGCTAGGCAGCTAGCTAGCTAGGCAGCTAGCTAGGCAGCTAGCTAGCTAGGCAGCTAGCTAGGCAGCTAGCTAGCTAGGCAGCTAGCTAGGCAGCTAGCTAGCTAGGCAGCTAGCTAGGCAGCTAGCTAGCTAGGCAGCTAGCTAGGCAGCTAGCTAGCTAGGCAGCTAGCTAGGCAGCTAGCTAGCTAGGCAGCTAGCTAGGCAGCTAGCTAGCTAGGCAGCTAGCTAGGCAGCTAGCTAGCTAGGCAGCTAGCTAGGCAGCTAGCTAGCTAGGCAGCTAGCTAGGCAGCTAGCTAGCTAGGCAGCTAGCTAGGCAGCTAGCTAGCTAGGCAGCTAGCTAGGCAGCTAGCTAGCTAGGCAGCTAGCTAGGCAGCTAGCTAGCTAGGCAGCTAGCTAGGCAGCTAGCTAGCTAGGCAGCTAGCTAGGCAGCTAGCTAGCTAGGCAGCTAGCTAGGCAGCTAGCTAGCTAGGCAGCTAGCTAGGCAGCTAGCTAGCTAGGCAGCTAGCTAGGCAGCTAGCTAGCTAGGCAGCTAGCTAGGCAGCTAGCTAGCTAGGCAGCTAGCTAGGCAGCTAGCTAGCTAGGCAGCTAGCTAGGCAGCTAGCTAGCTAGGCAGCTAGCTAGGCAGCTAGCTAGCTAGGCAGCTAGCTAGGCAGCTAGCTAGCTAGGCAGCTAGCTAGGCAGCTAGCTAGCTAGGCAGCTAGCTAGGCAGCTAGCTAGCTAGGCAGCTAGCTAGGCAGCTAGCTAGCTAGGCAGCTAGCTAGGCAGCTAGCTAGCTAGGCAGCTAGCTAGGCAGCTAGCTAGCTAGGCAGCTAGCTAGGCAGCTAGCTAGCTAGGCAGCTAGCTAGGCAGCTAGCTAGCTAGGCAGCTAGCTAGGCAGCTAGCTAGCTAGGCAGCTAGCTAGGCAGCTAGCTAGCTAGGCAGCTAGCTAGGCAGCTAGCTAGCTAGGCAGCTAGCTAGGCAGCTAGCTAGCTAGGCAGCTAGCTAGGCAGCTAGCTAGCTAGGCAGCTAGCTAGGCAGCTAGCTAGCTAGGCAGCTAGCTAGGCAGCTAGCTAGCTAGGCAGCTAGCTAGGCAGCTAGCTAGCTAGGCAGCTAGCTAGGCAGCTAGCTAGCTAGGCAGCTAGCTAGGCAGCTAGCTAGCTAGGCAGCTAGCTAGGCAGCTAGCTAGCTAGGCAGCTAGCTAGGCAGCTAGCTAGCTAGGCAGCTAGCTAGGCAGCTAGCTAGCTAGGCAGCTAGCTAGGCAGCTAGCTAGCTAGGCAGCTAGCTAGGCAGCTAGCTAGCTAGGCAGCTAGCTAGGCAGCTAGCTAGCTAGGCAGCTAGCTAGGCAGCTAGCTAGCTAGGCAGCTAGCTAGGCAGCTAGCTAGCTAGGCAGCTAGCTAGGCAGCTAGCTAGCTAGGCAGCTAGCTAGGCAGCTAGCTAGCTAGGCAGCTAGCTAGGCAGCTAGCTAGCTAGGCAGCTAGCTAGGCAGCTAGCTAGCTAGGCAGCTAGCTAGGCAGCTAGCTAGCTAGGCAGCTAGCTAGGCAGCTAGCTAGCTAGGCAGCTAGCTAGGCAGCTAGCTAGCTAGGCAGCTAGCTAGGCAGCTAGCTAGCTAGGCAGCTAGCTAGGCAGCTAGCTAGCTAGGCAGCTAGCTAGGCAGCTAGCTAGCTAGGCAGCTAGCTAGGCAGCTAGCTAGCTAGGCAGCTAGCTAGGCAGCTAGCTAGCTAGGCAGCTAGCTAGGCAGCTAGCTAGCTAGGCAGCTAGCTAGGCAGCTAGCTAGCTAGGCAGCTAGCTAGGCAGCTAGCTAGCTAGGCAGCTAGCTAGGCAGCTAGCTAGCTAGGCAGCTAGCTAGGCAGCTAGCTAGCTAGGCAGCTAGCTAGGCAGCTAGCTAGCTAGGCAGCTAGCTAGGCAGCTAGCTAGCTAGGCAGCTAGCTAGGCAGCTAGCTAGCTAGGCAGCTAGCTAGGCAGCTAGCTAGCTAGGCAGCTAGCTAGGCAGCTAGCTAGCTAGGCAGCTAGCTAGGCAGCTAGCTAGCTAGGCAGCTAGCTAGGCAGCTAGCTAGCTAGGCAGCTAGCTAGGCAGCTAGCTAGCTAGGCAGCTAGCTAGGCAGCTAGCTAGCTAGGCAGCTAGCTAGGCAGCTAGCTAGCTAGGCAGCTAGCTAGGCAGCTAGCTAGCTAGGCAGCTAGCTAGGCAGCTAGCTAGCTAGGCAGCTAGCTAGGCAGCTAGCTAGCTAGGCAGCTAGCTAGGCAGCTAGCTAGCTAGGCAGCTAGCTAGGCAGCTAGCTAGCTAGGCAGCTAGCTAGGCAGCTAGCTAGCTAGGCAGCTAGCTAGGCAGCTAGCTAGCTAGGCAGCTAGCTAGGCAGCTAGCTAGCTAGGCAGCTAGCTAGGCAGCTAGCTAGCTAGGCAGCTAGCTAGGCAGCTAGCTAGCTAGGCAGCTAGCTAGGCAGCTAGCTAGCTAGGCAGCTAGCTAGGCAGCTAGCTAGCTAGGCAGCTAGCTAGGCAGCTAGCTAGCTAGGCAGCTAGCTAGGCAGCTAGCTAGCTAGGCAGCTAGCTAGGCAGCTAGCTAGCTAGGCAGCTAGCTAGGCAGCTAGCTAGCTAGGCAGCTAGCTAGGCAGCTAGCTAGCTAGGCAGCTAGCTAGGCAGCTAGCTAGCTAGGCAGCTAGCTAGGCAGCTAGCTAGCTAGGCAGCTAGCTAGGCAGCTAGCTAGCTAGGCAGCTAGCTAGGCAGCTAGCTAGCTAGGCAGCTAGCTAGGCAGCTAGCTAGCTAGGCAGCTAGCTAGGCAGCTAGCTAGCTAGGCAGCTAGCTAGGCAGCTAGCTAGCTAGGCAGCTAGCTAGGCAGCTAGCTAGCTAGGCAGCTAGCTAGGCAGCTAGCTAGCTAGGCAGCTAGCTAGGCAGCTAGCTAGCTAGGCAGCTAGCTAGGCAGCTAGCTAGCTAGGCAGCTAGCTAGGCAGCTAGCTAGCTAGGCAGCTAGCTAGGCAGCTAGCTAGCTAGGCAGCTAGCTAGGCAGCTAGCTAGCTAGGCAGCTAGCTAGGCAGCTAGCTAGCTAGGCAGCTAGCTAGGCAGCTAGCTAGCTAGGCAGCTAGCTAGGCAGCTAGCTAGCTAGGCAGCTAGCTAGGCAGCTAGCTAGCTAGGCAGCTAGCTAGGCAGCTAGCTAGCTAGGCAGCTAGCTAGGCAGCTAGCTAGCTAGGCAGCTAGCTAGGCAGCTAGCTAGCTAGGCAGCTAGCTAGGCAGCTAGCTAGCTAGGCAGCTAGCTAGGCAGCTAGCTAGCTAGGCAGCTAGCTAGGCAGCTAGCTAGCTAGGCAGCTAGCTAGGCAGCTAGCTAGCTAGGCAGCTAGCTAGGCAGCTAGCTAGCTAGGCAGCTAGCTAGGCAGCTAGCTAGCTAGGCAGCTAGCTAGGCAGCTAGCTAGCTAGGCAGCTAGCTAGGCAGCTAGCTAGCTAGGCAGCTAGCTAGGCAGCTAGCTAGCTAGGCAGCTAGCTAGGCAGCTAGCTAGCTAGGCAGCTAGCTAGGCAGCTAGCTAGCTAGGCAGCTAGCTAGGCAGCTAGCTAGCTAGGCAGCTAGCTAGGCAGCTAGCTAGCTAGGCAGCTAGCTAGGCAGCTAGCTAGCTAGGCAGCTAGCTAGGCAGCTAGCTAGCTAGGCAGCTAGCTAGGCAGCTAGCTAGCTAGGCAGCTAGCTAGGCAGCTAGCTAGCTAGGCAGCTAGCTAGGCAGCTAGCTAGCTAGGCAGCTAGCTAGGCAGCTAGCTAGCTAGGCAGCTAGCTAGGCAGCTAGCTAGCTAGGCAGCTAGCTAGGCAGCTAGCTAGCTAGGCAGCTAGCTAGGCAGCTAGCTAGCTAGGCAGCTAGCTAGGCAGCTAGCTAGCTAGGCAGCTAGCTAGGCAGCTAGCTAGCTAGGCAGCTAGCTAGGCAGCTAGCTAGCTAGGCAGCTAGCTAGGCAGCTAGCTAGCTAGGCAGCTAGCTAGGCAGCTAGCTAGCTAGGCAGCTAGCTAGGCAGCTAGCTAGCTAGGCAGCTAGCTAGGCAGCTAGCTAGCTAGGCAGCTAGCTAGGCAGCTAGCTAGCTAGGCAGCTAGCTAGGCAGCTAGCTAGCTAGGCAGCTAGCTAGGCAGCTAGCTAGCTAGGCAGCTAGCTAGGCAGCTAGCTAGCTAGGCAGCTAGCTAGGCAGCTAGCTAGCTAGGCAGCTAGCTAGGCAGCTAGCTAGCTAGGCAGCTAGCTAGGCAGCTAGCTAGCTAGGCAGCTAGCTAGGCAGCTAGCTAGCTAGGCAGCTAGCTAGGCAGCTAGCTAGCTAGGCAGCTAGCTAGGCAGCTAGCTAGCTAGGCAGCTAGCTAGGCAGCTAGCTAGCTAGGCAGCTAGCTAGGCAGCTAGCTAGCTAGGCAGCTAGCTAGGCAGCTAGCTAGCTAGGCAGCTAGCTAGGCAGCTAGCTAGCTAGGCAGCTAGCTAGGCAGCTAGCTAGCTAGGCAGCTAGCTAGGCAGCTAGCTAGCTAGGCAGCTAGCTAGGCAGCTAGCTAGCTAGGCAGCTAGCTAGGCAGCTAGCTAGCTAGGCAGCTAGCTAGGCAGCTAGCTAGCTAGGCAGCTAGCTAGGCAGCTAGCTAGCTAGGCAGCTAGCTAGGCAGCTAGCTAGCTAGGCAGCTAGCTAGGCAGCTAGCTAGCTAGGCAGCTAGCTAGGCAGCTAGCTAGCTAGGCAGCTAGCTAGGCAGCTAGCTAGCTAGGCAGCTAGCTAGGCAGCTAGCTAGCTAGGCAGCTAGCTAGGCAGCTAGCTAGCTAGGCAGCTAGCTAGGCAGCTAGCTAGCTAGGCAGCTAGCTAGGCAGCTAGCTAGCTAGGCAGCTAGCTAGGCAGCTAGCTAGCTAGGCAGCTAGCTAGGCAGCTAGCTAGCTAGGCAGCTAGCTAGGCAGCTAGCTAGCTAGGCAGCTAGCTAGGCAGCTAGCTAGCTAGGCAGCTAGCTAGGCAGCTAGCTAGCTAGGCAGCTAGCTAGGCAGCTAGCTAGCTAGGCAGCTAGCTAGGCAGCTAGCTAGCTAGGCAGCTAGCTAGGCAGCTAGCTAGCTAGGCAGCTAGCTAGGCAGCTAGCTAGCTAGGCAGCTAGCTAGGCAGCTAGCTAGCTAGGCAGCTAGCTAGGCAGCTAGCTAGCTAGGCAGCTAGCTAGGCAGCTAGCTAGCTAGGCAGCTAGCTAGGCAGCTAGCTAGCTAGGCAGCTAGCTAGGCAGCTAGCTAGCTAGGCAGCTAGCTAGGCAGCTAGCTAGCTAGGCAGCTAGCTAGGCAGCTAGCTAGCTAGGCAGCTAGCTAGGCAGCTAGCTAGCTAGGCAGCTAGCTAGGCAGCTAGCTAGCTAGGCAGCTAGCTAGGCAGCTAGCTAGCTAGGCAGCTAGCTAGGCAGCTAGCTAGCTAGGCAGCTAGCTAGGCAGCTAGCTAGCTAGGCAGCTAGCTAGGCAGCTAGCTAGCTAGGCAGCTAGCTAGGCAGCTAGCTAGCTAGGCAGCTAGCTAGGCAGCTAGCTAGCTAGGCAGCTAGCTAGGCAGCTAGCTAGCTAGGCAGCTAGCTAGGCAGCTAGCTAGCTAGGCAGCTAGCTAGGCAGCTAGCTAGCTAGGCAGCTAGCTAGGCAGCTAGCTAGCTAGGCAGCTAGCTAGGCAGCTAGCTAGCTAGGCAGCTAGCTAGGCAGCTAGCTAGCTAGGCAGCTAGCTAGGCAGCTAGCTAGCTAGGCAGCTAGCTAGGCAGCTAGCTAGCTAGGCAGCTAGCTAGGCAGCTAGCTAGCTAGGCAGCTAGCTAGGCAGCTAGCTAGCTAGGCAGCTAGCTAGGCAGCTAGCTAGCTAGGCAGCTAGCTAGGCAGCTAGCTAGCTAGGCAGCTAGCTAGGCAGCTAGCTAGCTAGGCAGCTAGCTAGGCAGCTAGCTAGCTAGGCAGCTAGCTAGGCAGCTAGCTAGCTAGGCAGCTAGCTAGGCAGCTAGCTAGCTAGGCAGCTAGCTAGGCAGCTAGCTAGCTAGGCAGCTAGCTAGGCAGCTAGCTAGCTAGGCAGCTAGCTAGGCAGCTAGCTAGCTAGGCAGCTAGCTAGGCAGCTAGCTAGCTAGGCAGCTAGCTAGGCAGCTAGCTAGCTAGGCAGCTAGCTAGGCAGCTAGCTAGCTAGGCAGCTAGCTAGGCAGCTAGCTAGCTAGGCAGCTAGCTAGGCAGCTAGCTAGCTAGGCAGCTAGCTAGGCAGCTAGCTAGCTAGGCAGCTAGCTAGGCAGCTAGCTAGCTAGGCAGCTAGCTAGGCAGCTAGCTAGCTAGGCAGCTAGCTAGGCAGCTAGCTAGCTAGGCAGCTAGCTAGGCAGCTAGCTAGCTAGGCAGCTAGCTAGGCAGCTAGCTAGCTAGGCAGCTAGCTAGGCAGCTAGCTAGCTAGGCAGCTAGCTAGGCAGCTAGCTAGCTAGGCAGCTAGCTAGGCAGCTAGCTAGCTAGGCAGCTAGCTAGGCAGCTAGCTAGCTAGGCAGCTAGCTAGGCAGCTAGCTAGCTAGGCAGCTAGCTAGGCAGCTAGCTAGCTAGGCAGCTAGCTAGGCAGCTAGCTAGCTAGGCAGCTAGCTAGGCAGCTAGCTAGCTAGGCAGCTAGCTAGGCAGCTAGCTAGCTAGGCAGCTAGCTAGGCAGCTAGCTAGCTAGGCAGCTAGCTAGGCAGCTAGCTAGCTAGGCAGCTAGCTAGGCAGCTAGCTAGCTAGGCAGCTAGCTAGGCAGCTAGCTAGCTAGGCAGCTAGCTAGGCAGCTAGCTAGCTAGGCAGCTAGCTAGGCAGCTAGCTAGCTAGGCAGCTAGCTAGGCAGCTAGCTAGCTAGGCAGCTAGCTAGGCAGCTAGCTAGCTAGGCAGCTAGCTAGGCAGCTAGCTAGCTAGGCAGCTAGCTAGGCAGCTAGCTAGCTAGGCAGCTAGCTAGGCAGCTAGCTAGCTAGGCAGCTAGCTAGGCAGCTAGCTAGCTAGGCAGCTAGCTAGGCAGCTAGCTAGCTAGGCAGCTAGCTAGGCAGCTAGCTAGCTAGGCAGCTAGCTAGGCAGCTAGCTAGCTAGGCAGCTAGCTAGGCAGCTAGCTAGCTAGGCAGCTAGCTAGGCAGCTAGCTAGCTAGGCAGCTAGCTAGGCAGCTAGCTAGCTAGGCAGCTAGCTAGGCAGCTAGCTAGCTAGGCAGCTAGCTAGGCAGCTAGCTAGCTAGGCAGCTAGCTAGGCAGCTAGCTAGCTAGGCAGCTAGCTAGGCAGCTAGCTAGCTAGGCAGCTAGCTAGGCAGCTAGCTAGCTAGGCAGCTAGCTAGGCAGCTAGCTAGCTAGGCAGCTAGCTAGGCAGCTAGCTAGCTAGGCAGCTAGCTAGGCAGCTAGCTAGCTAGGCAGCTAGCTAGGCAGCTAGCTAGCTAGGCAGCTAGCTAGGCAGCTAGCTAGCTAGGCAGCTAGCTAGGCAGCTAGCTAGCTAGGCAGCTAGCTAGGCAGCTAGCTAGCTAGGCAGCTAGCTAGGCAGCTAGCTAGCTAGGCAGCTAGCTAGGCAGCTAGCTAGCTAGGCAGCTAGCTAGGCAGCTAGCTAGCTAGGCAGCTAGCTAGGCAGCTAGCTAGCTAGGCAGCTAGCTAGGCAGCTAGCTAGCTAGGCAGCTAGCTAGGCAGCTAGCTAGCTAGGCAGCTAGCTAGGCAGCTAGCTAGCTAGGCAGCTAGCTAGGCAGCTAGCTAGCTAGGCAGCTAGCTAGGCAGCTAGCTAGCTAGGCAGCTAGCTAGGCAGCTAGCTAGCTAGGCAGCTAGCTAGGCAGCTAGCTAGCTAGGCAGCTAGCTAGGCAGCTAGCTAGCTAGGCAGCTAGCTAGGCAGCTAGCTAGCTAGGCAGCTAGCTAGGCAGCTAGCTAGCTAGGCAGCTAGCTAGGCAGCTAGCTAGCTAGGCAGCTAGCTAGGCAGCTAGCTAGCTAGGCAGCTAGCTAGGCAGCTAGCTAGCTAGGCAGCTAGCTAGGCAGCTAGCTAGCTAGGCAGCTAGCTAGGCAGCTAGCTAGCTAGGCAGCTAGCTAGGCAGCTAGCTAGCTAGGCAGCTAGCTAGGCAGCTAGCTAGCTAGGCAGCTAGCTAGGCAGCTAGCTAGCTAGGCAGCTAGCTAGGCAGCTAGCTAGCTAGGCAGCTAGCTAGGCAGCTAGCTAGCTAGGCAGCTAGCTAGGCAGCTAGCTAGCTAGGCAGCTAGCTAGGCAGCTAGCTAGCTAGGCAGCTAGCTAGGCAGCTAGCTAGCTAGGCAGCTAGCTAGGCAGCTAGCTAGCTAGGCAGCTAGCTAGGCAGCTAGCTAGCTAGGCAGCTAGCTAGGCAGCTAGCTAGCTAGGCAGCTAGCTAGGCAGCTAGCTAGCTAGGCAGCTAGCTAGGCAGCTAGCTAGCTAGGCAGCTAGCTAGGCAGCTAGCTAGCTAGGCAGCTAGCTAGGCAGCTAGCTAGCTAGGCAGCTAGCTAGGCAGCTAGCTAGCTAGGCAGCTAGCTAGGCAGCTAGCTAGCTAGGCAGCTAGCTAGGCAGCTAGCTAGCTAGGCAGCTAGCTAGGCAGCTAGCTAGCTAGGCAGCTAGCTAGGCAGCTAGCTAGCTAGGCAGCTAGCTAGGCAGCTAGCTAGCTAGGCAGCTAGCTAGGCAGCTAGCTAGCTAGGCAGCTAGCTAGGCAGCTAGCTAGCTAGGCAGCTAGCTAGGCAGCTAGCTAGCTAGGCAGCTAGCTAGGCAGCTAGCTAGCTAGGCAGCTAGCTAGGCAGCTAGCTAGCTAGGCAGCTAGCTAGGCAGCTAGCTAGCTAGGCAGCTAGCTAGGCAGCTAGCTAGCTAGGCAGCTAGCTAGGCAGCTAGCTAGCTAGGCAGCTAGCTAGGCAGCTAGCTAGCTAGGCAGCTAGCTAGGCAGCTAGCTAGCTAGGCAGCTAGCTAGGCAGCTAGCTAGCTAGGCAGCTAGCTAGGCAGCTAGCTAGCTAGGCAGCTAGCTAGGCAGCTAGCTAGCTAGGCAGCTAGCTAGGCAGCTAGCTAGCTAGGCAGCTAGCTAGGCAGCTAGCTAGCTAGGCAGCTAGCTAGGCAGCTAGCTAGCTAGGCAGCTAGCTAGGCAGCTAGCTAGCTAGGCAGCTAGCTAGGCAGCTAGCTAGCTAGGCAGCTAGCTAGGCAGCTAGCTAGCTAGGCAGCTAGCTAGGCAGCTAGCTAGCTAGGCAGCTAGCTAGGCAGCTAGCTAGCTAGGCAGCTAGCTAGGCAGCTAGCTAGCTAGGCAGCTAGCTAGGCAGCTAGCTAGCTAGGCAGCTAGCTAGGCAGCTAGCTAGCTAGGCAGCTAGCTAGGCAGCTAGCTAGCTAGGCAGCTAGCTAGGCAGCTAGCTAGCTAGGCAGCTAGCTAGGCAGCTAGCTAGCTAGGCAGCTAGCTAGGCAGCTAGCTAGCTAGGCAGCTAGCTAGGCAGCTAGCTAGCTAGGCAGCTAGCTAGGCAGCTAGCTAGCTAGGCAGCTAGCTAGGCAGCTAGCTAGCTAGGCAGCTAGCTAGGCAGCTAGCTAGCTAGGCAGCTAGCTAGGCAGCTAGCTAGCTAGGCAGCTAGCTAGGCAGCTAGCTAGCTAGGCAGCTAGCTAGGCAGCTAGCTAGCTAGGCAGCTAGCTAGGCAGCTAGCTAGCTAGGCAGCTAGCTAGGCAGCTAGCTAGCTAGGCAGCTAGCTAGGCAGCTAGCTAGCTAGGCAGCTAGCTAGGCAGCTAGCTAGCTAGGCAGCTAGCTAGGCAGCTAGCTAGCTAGGCAGCTAGCTAGGCAGCTAGCTAGCTAGGCAGCTAGCTAGGCAGCTAGCTAGCTAGGCAGCTAGCTAGGCAGCTAGCTAGCTAGGCAGCTAGCTAGGCAGCTAGCTAGCTAGGCAGCTAGCTAGGCAGCTAGCTAGCTAGGCAGCTAGCTAGGCAGCTAGCTAGCTAGGCAGCTAGCTAGGCAGCTAGCTAGCTAGGCAGCTAGCTAGGCAGCTAGCTAGCTAGGCAGCTAGCTAGGCAGCTAGCTAGCTAGGCAGCTAGCTAGGCAGCTAGCTAGCTAGGCAGCTAGCTAGGCAGCTAGCTAGCTAGGCAGCTAGCTAGGCAGCTAGCTAGCTAGGCAGCTAGCTAGGCAGCTAGCTAGCTAGGCAGCTAGCTAGGCAGCTAGCTAGCTAGGCAGCTAGCTAGGCAGCTAGCTAGCTAGGCAGCTAGCTAGGCAGCTAGCTAGCTAGGCAGCTAGCTAGGCAGCTAGCTAGCTAGGCAGCTAGCTAGGCAGCTAGCTAGCTAGGCAGCTAGCTAGGCAGCTAGCTAGCTAGGCAGCTAGCTAGGCAGCTAGCTAGCTAGGCAGCTAGCTAGGCAGCTAGCTAGCTAGGCAGCTAGCTAGGCAGCTAGCTAGCTAGGCAGCTAGCTAGGCAGCTAGCTAGCTAGGCAGCTAGCTAGGCAGCTAGCTAGCTAGGCAGCTAGCTAGGCAGCTAGCTAGCTAGGCAGCTAGCTAGGCAGCTAGCTAGCTAGGCAGCTAGCTAGGCAGCTAGCTAGCTAGGCAGCTAGCTAGGCAGCTAGCTAGCTAGGCAGCTAGCTAGGCAGCTAGCTAGCTAGGCAGCTAGCTAGGCAGCTAGCTAGCTAGGCAGCTAGCTAGGCAGCTAGCTAGCTAGGCAGCTAGCTAGGCAGCTAGCTAGCTAGGCAGCTAGCTAGGCAGCTAGCTAGCTAGGCAGCTAGCTAGGCAGCTAGCTAGCTAGGCAGCTAGCTAGGCAGCTAGCTAGCTAGGCAGCTAGCTAGGCAGCTAGCTAGCTAGGCAGCTAGCTAGGCAGCTAGCTAGCTAGGCAGCTAGCTAGGCAGCTAGCTAGCTAGGCAGCTAGCTAGGCAGCTAGCTAGCTAGGCAGCTAGCTAGGCAGCTAGCTAGCTAGGCAGCTAGCTAGGCAGCTAGCTAGCTAGGCAGCTAGCTAGGCAGCTAGCTAGCTAGGCAGCTAGCTAGGCAGCTAGCTAGCTAGGCAGCTAGCTAGGCAGCTAGCTAGCTAGGCAGCTAGCTAGGCAGCTAGCTAGCTAGGCAGCTAGCTAGGCAGCTAGCTAGCTAGGCAGCTAGCTAGGCAGCTAGCTAGCTAGGCAGCTAGCTAGGCAGCTAGCTAGCTAGGCAGCTAGCTAGGCAGCTAGCTAGCTAGGCAGCTAGCTAGGCAGCTAGCTAGCTAGGCAGCTAGCTAGGCAGCTAGCTAGCTAGGCAGCTAGCTAGGCAGCTAGCTAGCTAGGCAGCTAGCTAGGCAGCTAGCTAGCTAGGCAGCTAGCTAGGCAGCTAGCTAGCTAGGCAGCTAGCTAGGCAGCTAGCTAGCTAGGCAGCTAGCTAGGCAGCTAGCTAGCTAGGCAGCTAGCTAGGCAGCTAGCTAGCTAGGCAGCTAGCTAGGCAGCTAGCTAGCTAGGCAGCTAGCTAGGCAGCTAGCTAGCTAGGCAGCTAGCTAGGCAGCTAGCTAGCTAGGCAGCTAGCTAGGCAGCTAGCTAGCTAGGCAGCTAGCTAGGCAGCTAGCTAGCTAGGCAGCTAGCTAGGCAGCTAGCTAGCTAGGCAGCTAGCTAGGCAGCTAGCTAGCTAGGCAGCTAGCTAGGCAGCTAGCTAGCTAGGCAGCTAGCTAGGCAGCTAGCTAGCTAGGCAGCTAGCTAGGCAGCTAGCTAGCTAGGCAGCTAGCTAGGCAGCTAGCTAGCTAGGCAGCTAGCTAGGCAGCTAGCTAGCTAGGCAGCTAGCTAGGCAGCTAGCTAGCTAGGCAGCTAGCTAGGCAGCTAGCTAGCTAGGCAGCTAGCTAGGCAGCTAGCTAGCTAGGCAGCTAGCTAGGCAGCTAGCTAGCTAGGCAGCTAGCTAGGCAGCTAGCTAGCTAGGCAGCTAGCTAGGCAGCTAGCTAGCTAGGCAGCTAGCTAGGCAGCTAGCTAGCTAGGCAGCTAGCTAGGCAGCTAGCTAGCTAGGCAGCTAGCTAGGCAGCTAGCTAGCTAGGCAGCTAGCTAGGCAGCTAGCTAGCTAGGCAGCTAGCTAGGCAGCTAGCTAGCTAGGCAGCTAGCTAGGCAGCTAGCTAGCTAGGCAGCTAGCTAGGCAGCTAGCTAGCTAGGCAGCTAGCTAGGCAGCTAGCTAGCTAGGCAGCTAGCTAGGCAGCTAGCTAGCTAGGCAGCTAGCTAGGCAGCTAGCTAGCTAGGCAGCTAGCTAGGCAGCTAGCTAGCTAGGCAGCTAGCTAGGCAGCTAGCTAGCTAGGCAGCTAGCTAGGCAGCTAGCTAGCTAGGCAGCTAGCTAGGCAGCTAGCTAGCTAGGCAGCTAGCTAGGCAGCTAGCTAGCTAGGCAGCTAGCTAGGCAGCTAGCTAGCTAGGCAGCTAGCTAGGCAGCTAGCTAGCTAGGCAGCTAGCTAGGCAGCTAGCTAGCTAGGCAGCTAGCTAGGCAGCTAGCTAGCTAGGCAGCTAGCTAGGCAGCTAGCTAGCTAGGCAGCTAGCTAGGCAGCTAGCTAGCTAGGCAGCTAGCTAGGCAGCTAGCTAGCTAGGCAGCTAGCTAGGCAGCTAGCTAGCTAGGCAGCTAGCTAGGCAGCTAGCTAGCTAGGCAGCTAGCTAGGCAGCTAGCTAGCTAGGCAGCTAGCTAGGCAGCTAGCTAGCTAGGCAGCTAGCTAGGCAGCTAGCTAGCTAGGCAGCTAGCTAGGCAGCTAGCTAGCTAGGCAGCTAGCTAGGCAGCTAGCTAGCTAGGCAGCTAGCTAGGCAGCTAGCTAGCTAGGCAGCTAGCTAGGCAGCTAGCTAGCTAGGCAGCTAGCTAGGCAGCTAGCTAGCTAGGCAGCTAGCTAGGCAGCTAGCTAGCTAGGCAGCTAGCTAGGCAGCTAGCTAGCTAGGCAGCTAGCTAGGCAGCTAGCTAGCTAGGCAGCTAGCTAGGCAGCTAGCTAGCTAGGCAGCTAGCTAGGCAGCTAGCTAGCTAGGCAGCTAGCTAGGCAGCTAGCTAGCTAGGCAGCTAGCTAGGCAGCTAGCTAGCTAGGCAGCTAGCTAGGCAGCTAGCTAGCTAGGCAGCTAGCTAGGCAGCTAGCTAGCTAGGCAGCTAGCTAGGCAGCTAGCTAGCTAGGCAGCTAGCTAGGCAGCTAGCTAGCTAGGCAGCTAGCTAGGCAGCTAGCTAGCTAGGCAGCTAGCTAGGCAGCTAGCTAGCTAGGCAGCTAGCTAGGCAGCTAGCTAGCTAGGCAGCTAGCTAGGCAGCTAGCTAGCTAGGCAGCTAGCTAGGCAGCTAGCTAGCTAGGCAGCTAGCTAGGCAGCTAGCTAGCTAGGCAGCTAGCTAGGCAGCTAGCTAGCTAGGCAGCTAGCTAGGCAGCTAGCTAGCTAGGCAGCTAGCTAGGCAGCTAGCTAGCTAGGCAGCTAGCTAGGCAGCTAGCTAGCTAGGCAGCTAGCTAGGCAGCTAGCTAGCTAGGCAGCTAGCTAGGCAGCTAGCTAGCTAGGCAGCTAGCTAGGCAGCTAGCTAGCTAGGCAGCTAGCTAGGCAGCTAGCTAGCTAGGCAGCTAGCTAGGCAGCTAGCTAGCTAGGCAGCTAGCTAGGCAGCTAGCTAGCTAGGCAGCTAGCTAGGCAGCTAGCTAGCTAGGCAGCTAGCTAGGCAGCTAGCTAGCTAGGCAGCTAGCTAGGCAGCTAGCTAGCTAGGCAGCTAGCTAGGCAGCTAGCTAGCTAGGCAGCTAGCTAGGCAGCTAGCTAGCTAGGCAGCTAGCTAGGCAGCTAGCTAGCTAGGCAGCTAGCTAGGCAGCTAGCTAGCTAGGCAGCTAGCTAGGCAGCTAGCTAGCTAGGCAGCTAGCTAGGCAGCTAGCTAGCTAGGCAGCTAGCTAGGCAGCTAGCTAGCTAGGCAGCTAGCTAGGCAGCTAGCTAGCTAGGCAGCTAGCTAGGCAGCTAGCTAGCTAGGCAGCTAGCTAGGCAGCTAGCTAGCTAGGCAGCTAGCTAGGCAGCTAGCTAGCTAGGCAGCTAGCTAGGCAGCTAGCTAGCTAGGCAGCTAGCTAGGCAGCTAGCTAGCTAGGCAGCTAGCTAGGCAGCTAGCTAGCTAGGCAGCTAGCTAGGCAGCTAGCTAGCTAGGCAGCTAGCTAGGCAGCTAGCTAGCTAGGCAGCTAGCTAGGCAGCTAGCTAGCTAGGCAGCTAGCTAGGCAGCTAGCTAGCTAGGCAGCTAGCTAGGCAGCTAGCTAGCTAGGCAGCTAGCTAGGCAGCTAGCTAGCTAGGCAGCTAGCTAGGCAGCTAGCTAGCTAGGCAGCTAGCTAGGCAGCTAGCTAGCTAGGCAGCTAGCTAGGCAGCTAGCTAGCTAGGCAGCTAGCTAGGCAGCTAGCTAGCTAGGCAGCTAGCTAGGCAGCTAGCTAGCTAGGCAGCTAGCTAGGCAGCTAGCTAGCTAGGCAGCTAGCTAGGCAGCTAGCTAGCTAGGCAGCTAGCTAGGCAGCTAGCTAGCTAGGCAGCTAGCTAGGCAGCTAGCTAGCTAGGCAGCTAGCTAGGCAGCTAGCTAGCTAGGCAGCTAGCTAGGCAGCTAGCTAGCTAGGCAGCTAGCTAGGCAGCTAGCTAGCTAGGCAGCTAGCTAGGCAGCTAGCTAGCTAGGCAGCTAGCTAGGCAGCTAGCTAGCTAGGCAGCTAGCTAGGCAGCTAGCTAGCTAGGCAGCTAGCTAGGCAGCTAGCTAGCTAGGCAGCTAGCTAGGCAGCTAGCTAGCTAGGCAGCTAGCTAGGCAGCTAGCTAGCTAGGCAGCTAGCTAGGCAGCTAGCTAGCTAGGCAGCTAGCTAGGCAGCTAGCTAGCTAGGCAGCTAGCTAGGCAGCTAGCTAGCTAGGCAGCTAGCTAGGCAGCTAGCTAGCTAGGCAGCTAGCTAGGCAGCTAGCTAGCTAGGCAGCTAGCTAGGCAGCTAGCTAGCTAGGCAGCTAGCTAGGCAGCTAGCTAGCTAGGCAGCTAGCTAGGCAGCTAGCTAGCTAGGCAGCTAGCTAGGCAGCTAGCTAGCTAGGCAGCTAGCTAGGCAGCTAGCTAGCTAGGCAGCTAGCTAGGCAGCTAGCTAGCTAGGCAGCTAGCTAGGCAGCTAGCTAGCTAGGCAGCTAGCTAGGCAGCTAGCTAGCTAGGCAGCTAGCTAGGCAGCTAGCTAGCTAGGCAGCTAGCTAGGCAGCTAGCTAGCTAGGCAGCTAGCTAGGCAGCTAGCTAGCTAGGCAGCTAGCTAGGCAGCTAGCTAGCTAGGCAGCTAGCTAGGCAGCTAGCTAGCTAGGCAGCTAGCTAGGCAGCTAGCTAGCTAGGCAGCTAGCTAGGCAGCTAGCTAGCTAGGCAGCTAGCTAGGCAGCTAGCTAGCTAGGCAGCTAGCTAGGCAGCTAGCTAGCTAGGCAGCTAGCTAGGCAGCTAGCTAGCTAGGCAGCTAGCTAGGCAGCTAGCTAGCTAGGCAGCTAGCTAGGCAGCTAGCTAGCTAGGCAGCTAGCTAGGCAGCTAGCTAGCTAGGCAGCTAGCTAGGCAGCTAGCTAGCTAGGCAGCTAGCTAGGCAGCTAGCTAGCTAGGCAGCTAGCTAGGCAGCTAGCTAGCTAGGCAGCTAGCTAGGCAGCTAGCTAGCTAGGCAGCTAGCTAGGCAGCTAGCTAGCTAGGCAGCTAGCTAGGCAGCTAGCTAGCTAGGCAGCTAGCTAGGCAGCTAGCTAGCTAGGCAGCTAGCTAGGCAGCTAGCTAGCTAGGCAGCTAGCTAGGCAGCTAGCTAGCTAGGCAGCTAGCTAGGCAGCTAGCTAGCTAGGCAGCTAGCTAGGCAGCTAGCTAGCTAGGCAGCTAGCTAGGCAGCTAGCTAGCTAGGCAGCTAGCTAGGCAGCTAGCTAGCTAGGCAGCTAGCTAGGCAGCTAGCTAGCTAGGCAGCTAGCTAGGCAGCTAGCTAGCTAGGCAGCTAGCTAGGCAGCTAGCTAGCTAGGCAGCTAGCTAGGCAGCTAGCTAGCTAGGCAGCTAGCTAGGCTAGCTAGCTAGCTAGGCAGCTAGCTAGGCAGCTAGCTAGCTAGGCAGCTAGCTAGGCAGCTAGCTAGCTAGGCAGCTAGCTAGGCAGCTAGCTAGCTAGGCAGCTAGCTAGGCAGCTAGCTAGCTAGGCAGCTAGCTAGGCAGCTAGCTAGCTAGGCAGCTAGCTAGGCAGCTAGCTAGCTAGGCAGCTAGCTAGGCAGCTAGCTAGCTAGGCAGCTAGCTAGGCAGCTAGCTAGCTAGGCAGCTAGCTAGGCAGCTAGCTAGCTAGGCAGCTAGCTAGGCAGCTAGCTAGCTAGGCAGCTAGCTAGGCAGCTAGCTAGCTAGGCAGCTAGCTAGGCAGCTAGCTAGCTAGGCAGCTAGCTAGGCAGCTAGCTAGCTAGGCAGCTAGCTAGGCAGCTAGCTAGCTAGGCAGCTAGCTAGGCAGCTAGCTAGCTAGGCAGCTAGCTAGGCAGCTAGCTAGCTAGGCAGCTAGCTAGGCAGCTAGCTAGCTAGGCAGCTAGCTAGGCAGCTAGCTAGCTAGGCAGCTAGCTAGGCAGCTAGCTAGCTAGGCAGCTAGCTAGGCAGCTAGCTAGCTAGGCAGCTAGCTAGGCAGCTAGCTAGCTAGGCAGCTAGCTAGGCAGCTAGCTAGCTAGGCAGCTAGCTAGGCAGCTAGCTAGCTAGGCAGCTAGCTAGGCAGCTAGCTAGCTAGGCAGCTAGCTAGGCAGCTAGCTAGCTAGGCAGCTAGCTAGGCAGCTAGCTAGCTAGGCAGCTAGCTAGGCAGCTAGCTAGCTAGGCAGCTAGCTAGGCAGCTAGCTAGCTAGGCAGCTAGCTAGGCAGCTAGCTAGCTAGGCAGCTAGCTAGGCAGCTAGCTAGCTAGGCAGCTAGCTAGGCAGCTAGCTAGCTAGGCAGCTAGCTAGGCAGCTAGCTAGCTAGGCAGCTAGCTAGGCAGCTAGCTAGCTAGGCAGCTAGCTAGGCAGCTAGCTAGCTAGGCAGCTAGCTAGGCAGCTAGCTAGCTAGGCAGCTAGCTAGGCAGCTAGCTAGCTAGGCAGCTAGCTAGGCAGCTAGCTAGCTAGGCAGCTAGCTAGGCAGCTAGCTAGCTAGGCAGCTAGCTAGGCAGCTAGCTAGCTAGGCAGCTAGCTAGGCAGCTAGCTAGCTAGGCAGCTAGCTAGGCAGCTAGCTAGCTAGGCAGCTAGCTAGGCAGCTAGCTAGCTAGGCAGCTAGCTAGGCAGCTAGCTAGCTAGGCAGCTAGCTAGGCAGCTAGCTAGCTAGGCAGCTAGCTAGGCAGCTAGCTAGCTAGGCAGCTAGCTAGGCAGCTAGCTAGCTAGGCAGCTAGCTAGGCAGCTAGCTAGCTAGGCAGCTAGCTAGGCAGCTAGCTAGCTAGGCAGCTAGCTAGGCAGCTAGCTAGCTAGGCAGCTAGCTAGGCAGCTAGCTAGCTAGGCAGCTAGCTAGGCAGCTAGCTAGCTAGGCAGCTAGCTAGGCAGCTAGCTAGCTAGGCAGCTAGCTAGGCAGCTAGCTAGCTAGGCAGCTAGCTAGGCAGCTAGCTAGCTAGGCAGCTAGCTAGGCAGCTAGCTAGCTAGGCAGCTAGCTAGGCAGCTAGCTAGCTAGGCAGCTAGCTAGGCAGCTAGCTAGCTAGGCAGCTAGCTAGGCAGCTAGCTAGCTAGGCAGCTAGCTAGGCAGCTAGCTAGCTAGGCAGCTAGCTAGGCAGCTAGCTAGCTAGGCAGCTAGCTAGGCAGCTAGCTAGCTAGGCAGCTAGCTAGGCAGCTAGCTAGCTAGGCAGCTAGCTAGGCAGCTAGCTAGCTAGGCAGCTAGCTAGGCAGCTAGCTAGCTAGGCAGCTAGCTAGGCAGCTAGCTAGCTAGGCAGCTAGCTAGGCAGCTAGCTAGCTAGGCAGCTAGCTAGGCAGCTAGCTAGCTAGGCAGCTAGCTAGGCAGCTAGCTAGCTAGGCAGCTAGCTAGGCAGCTAGCTAGCTAGGCAGCTAGCTAGGCAGCTAGCTAGCTAGGCAGCTAGCTAGGCAGCTAGCTAGCTAGGCAGCTAGCTAGGCAGCTAGCTAGCTAGGCAGCTAGCTAGGCAGCTAGCTAGCTAGGCAGCTAGCTAGGCAGCTAGCTAGCTAGGCAGCTAGCTAGGCAGCTAGCTAGCTAGGCAGCTAGCTAGGCAGCTAGCTAGCTAGGCAGCTAGCTAGGCAGCTAGCTAGCTAGGCAGCTAGCTAGGCAGCTAGCTAGCTAGGCAGCTAGCTAGGCAGCTAGCTAGCTAGGCAGCTAGCTAGGCAGCTAGCTAGCTAGGCAGCTAGCTAGGCAGCTAGCTAGCTAGGCAGCTAGCTAGGCAGCTAGCTAGCTAGGCAGCTAGCTAGGCAGCTAGCTAGCTAGGCAGCTAGCTAGGCAGCTAGCTAGCTAGGCAGCTAGCTAGGCAGCTAGCTAGCTAGGCAGCTAGCTAGGCAGCTAGCTAGCTAGGCAGCTAGCTAGGCAGCTAGCTAGCTAGGCAGCTAGCTAGGCAGCTAGCTAGCTAGGCAGCTAGCTAGGCAGCTAGCTAGCTAGGCAGCTAGCTAGGCAGCTAGCTAGCTAGGCAGCTAGCTAGGCAGCTAGCTAGCTAGGCAGCTAGCTAGGCAGCTAGCTAGCTAGGCAGCTAGCTAGGCAGCTAGCTAGCTAGGCAGCTAGCTAGGCAGCTAGCTAGCTAGGCAGCTAGCTAGGCAGCTAGCTAGCTAGGCAGCTAGCTAGGCAGCTAGCTAGCTAGGCAGCTAGCTAGGCAGCTAGCTAGCTAGGCAGCTAGCTAGGCAGCTAGCTAGCTAGGCAGCTAGCTAGGCAGCTAGCTAGCTAAGCTAGCTAGGCAGCTAGCTAGGCAGCTAGCTAGGCAGCTAGCTAGCTAGGCAGCTAGCTAGGCAGCTAGCTAGCTAGGCAGCTAGCTAGGCAGCTAGCTAGCTAGGCAGCTAGCTAGGCAGCTAGCTAGGCAGCTAGCTAGCTAGGCAGCTAGCTAGGCAGCTAGCTAGCTAGGCAGCTAGCTAGGCAGCTAGCTAGCTAGGCAGCTAGCTAGGCAGCTAGCTAGCTAGGCAGCTAGCTAGGCAGCTAGCTAGGCAGCTAGCTAGGCAGCTAGCTAGCTAGGCAGCTAGCTAGGCAGCTAGCTAGGCAGCTAGCTAGGCAGCTAGCTAGCTAGGCAGCTAGCTAGGCAGCTAGCTAGCTAGGCAGCTAGCTAGGCAGCTAGCTAGCTAGGCAGCTAGCTAGGCAGCTAGCTAGCTAGGCAGCTAGCTAGGCAGCTAGCTAGCTAGGCAGCTAGCTAGGCAGCTAGCTAGCTAGGCAGCTAGCTAGGCAGCTAGCTAGCTAGGCAGCTAGCTAGGCAGCTAGCTAGCTAGGCAGCTAGCTAGGCAGCTAGCTAGCTAGGCAGCTAGCTAGGCAGCTAGCTAGCTAGGCAGCTAGCTAGGCAGCTAGCTAGCTAGGCAGCTAGCTAGGCAGCTAGCTAGCTAGGCAGCTAGCTAGGCAGCTAGCTAGCTAGGCAGCTAGCTAGGCAGCTAGCTAGCTAGGCAGCTAGCTAGGCAGCTAGCTAGCTAGGCAGCTAGCTAGGCAGCTAGCTAGCTAGGCAGCTAGCTAGGCAGCTAGCTAGCTAGGCAGCTAGCTAGGCAGCTAGCTAGCTAGGCAGCTAGCTAGGCAGCTGTCACGGTGTTGTCCGTGGCAGTGACCCAAAGGAAACCGAGAAGGGAGAGGGGAGAGAAAAAGAAACTGCGTCAGTGGCCGCGCGGCCGCCCGAGCAGAGCCGCGCTCCGGGAGGGGGAGGGGGAAACGGCGGGAAGAGATGGGTCTACAAGAAAACAACGGCACGATCTGAGAAGGAACGGTAACTTTTACTAAATCTAATAAAATTGAACAATTGGAAGAGAGAGAAAAATTTTCAAACCAAAAGCTATGAGCTTACGCTAAGGAGGACCCGCAGGGGAAGCACACGTGCTGAGCCTCCACGGCAGCCCAGAGCAACGCGCCCAGACCGAGCGCCGCCTGCATCCGGTGCGGAGCTCCGCCCCTCCCCTCTGCTGCTCCCCCAGCATTAACTCCTTAACTGCTGCATGATGCTCTGATGTGGAATACCGGCATCAAAAAACACAAAACCACAACATTCCACCCCTTATTCCACATCATCACATCATGCTTAACACACATCTATACGTAACCAAACAGTAATAACATAAGTTACATAGAAACATAGTTACATAGAAACATATATATATATACATACATACACACTTAATTACAGACTGCATTCCCCCAGCATCAAATTCCCTTGTGGGACACACTGGACGTCCCCATTTTTATCCATTACCCACCAGGTGCACCCAGGTCCCTGCGCAAAAATGGTTCCACGGAGGGGTTTGCCCTTTCCAGAGGCTGGAAGGACCCACACCGCTTTTCCCAACATGCTCCTCACATGTACCACAGGGACCTTATCTCCCTCTATGGTCTGTAGGGAGCTGGACTGTGTAGGACCCTCTCGGTTGACTGATCCCCTAGTGTTGACCAGCCAGGTGGCTTCTGCTAGATGCTTCTCCCAGTGCTTGAATGTCCCGCCACCCATTGCTCTCAACGTGGTTTTTAACAACCCGTTGTAGCGCTCGATCTTACCAGCAGCTGGTGCATGGTAGGGGATATGGTAAATCCATTCAATGCCGTGTTCTTTGGCCCAGATATCCACAAGAGAATTTTTGAAATGAGTCCCATTATCGGACTCAATTCTCTCTGGAGTGCCATGTCTCCATAGGACTTGTCTCTCGAGCCCTAAGATGGTGTTTCGGGCGGTAGCATGGGGTACTGCGTATGTTTCAAGCCACCCAGTGGTCGCCTCCACCATGGTGAGCACGTAACGCTTACCATCGCGAGTTCGTGGCAAGGTGATATAATCAACCTGCCACGCCTCCCCATATTTATACTTTTCCCATCGCCCTTCCTGCCAGAGGGGTTTCATCCTCTTGGCCTGTTTAATTATGGCACATGTGTCACAGTCATGGATAACCTGTGCAACGGCATCCATAGTTAAGTCCACCCCTCGGTCTCTAGCCCACTTATAGGTCGCATCCCTTCCTTGATGGCCAGAGGTCTCATGGGCCCACCGAGCTAAAAACAGCTCTCCTTTGTTCTGCCAGTCCAAATCGATCTGAGACACCTCAATTCTGGCAGCTCGATCTACCTGATGGTTATTTTTCTGCTCTTCAGTAGCTCTATTCTTGGGCACATGAGCATCTACATGGCGCACCTTTACACCCAACCTTTTTGTTCGGGCAGCAATGTCTTTCCACAGTTCAGCAGCCCAAATAGGTTTACCCTTCCGTTGCCAGTTGTCCTGTTCCCACTGCTGCAACCACCCCCATAAAGCATTTGCCACCATCCAAGAGTCAGTATAAAGATATAGCATGGGCCACCTCTCCCGTTCAGCCACATCTAAGGCCAGCTGGACAGCCTTTACCTCCGCAAATTGGCTTGACTCTCCTTCTCCTTCGGTGGCCTCTGCAACTCGTCGTGTGGGGCTCCACACAGCAGCCTTCCATCTGCGATGCTTCCCAACAATACGACACGATCCATCAGTGAAGAGGGCATACGTCTTTTCATTCTCTAGTAGTTCGTTATATGGTGGGGCCTCTTTAGCACGTGGTATCTCCTCTGATGGGGATGTTCCAAATTTCTTGCCTTCAGGCCAGTCCATGATCACCTCCAGGATTCCTGGACGGTTGAGGTTCCCCATCCGAGCTCGCTGTGTAATCAGTGCAATCCACTTACTCCAGGTGGCATCGGTAGCATGATGGGTGGGGGGAACCTTTCCTTTGAACATCCAATTCAGCACTGGCAGTCGAGGTGCCAGGAGGAGCTGTGTCTCAGTACCAATTACTTCAGAGGCAGCCCGAACCCCCTCGTATGCGGCCAAAATCTCCTTCTCAGTTGGAGTGTAGCACTCCTCTGAACCCCTGTACGCTCTGCTCCAAAATCCAAGGGGTCGGCCTCGGGTCTCCCCAGAGGCTCTTTGCCACAGACTCCAAGTGGGACCTTTCTCTCCAGCAGCAGTGTAGAGGATGTTTTTCACATCCTGTCCCAACCGAACTGGCCCCAGGGCCACAGCACGGGCTATCTCCTGCTTGATTTGCTCAAAGGCCTGCTGCTGTTCAGGACCCCATGCAAAATTATTCTTTTTCCGAGTCACTTGATAGAGGGGGCTTACTATGAGGCTGTAGTTTGGGATGTGCATCCTCCAAAAACCTACTACACCCAGAAAAGACTGTGTCTCTTTCTTGCTGGTGGGTGGTGACATACTGGTGATTTTGTCAATCACATCTCCTGGAATGTGACGACGTCCATCTTGCCATTTTACTCCAAGGAATTGAATTTCTTGGGCAGGTCCCTTCACTTTGTTCCGTTTAATAGCAAAACCAGCACCCAGAAGAATTCGGATTATTTGCTCTCCCTTTTTAAAAACTTCCTCTGCTGTATCACCCCACACAACAATGTCATCGATGTACTGGAGGTGCTCAGGTGCCCCACCCTGTTCCAGTGTGGTTTGAATCAGCCCATGGCAGATGGTTGGGCTGTGCTTCCACCCCTGGGGCAAACGGTTCCAGGTGTACTGAACGCCCCTCCAGGTGAAAGCAAACTGTGGTCTGCACTCTGTGGCCAAAGGAATAGAAAAGAATGCATTGGCAATGTCTATAGTGGCATACCACTTGGCTGCTTTTGACTCCAGTTCATACTGCAGCTCCAACATATCTGGCACAGCAGCACTCAGTGGGGGTGTGACTTCATTCAGGCCACGGTAATCTACCGTCAGCCTCCATTCTCCACTGGCTTTACGCACCGGCCATATGGGGCTGTTAAAAGGTGAGTGAGTCTTGCTGATCACTCCCTGGCTCTCTAGCTGACGGATCAAGTTATGAATGGGGAGCAAGGAATCCCTGTTGGTGCGGTACTGCCGTCTGTGCACTGTTTTTGTAGCGATAGGTACCTGCTGCTCTTTCACTTTCAGTACCCCCACAACAGACGGATCTTCTGACAGGCCAGGTAAAACAGACAGATGCTGAATGCTGTCTGCATCTACAGCAGCTATTCCAAAAGCCCATCGGTACCCCTTGGGATCCTTGAAATGTCCCCTTCTGAGATAGTCAATACCGAGTATGCATGGAGCCCCCTGTCCAGTCACTATGGGATGCTTCTGCCAGGTTTTACCGGTGAGGCTTATTTCTGCCTCCAGCACAGACAGTTCCTGAGAACCCCCAGTCACTCCAGAAATATGAATCAATTCTGTCCCTTTATAGCTCGAGGGCATCAGAGTGCACTGTGCACCAGTGTCCAACAGTGCCTTATATCTTTGTGGCTCTAATGTGCCAGGCCATCTAATCCACACAGTCCAATACACCCTATTATCCCTTTCCCTCCCCTGGCTGAGGGCAGGGCCCCTCTATTGGTTACCTGCAGTGACGGGAGCAATTTCGTTGGTGGCTGATCTCTGCTGTAGTTCTCTCACCCGTGCTCGCAGTGCAGGAGTGGGTTTTTTATGCCACTTCCTCATGTCCTCTCCGTTTTCTCGTAAGAAGCTCCACATGGCCACACGTGACATGATGTTACTGCCGTCATTTGCTCGTGCAGAGGGGCGGTTGCCTTTGGTGGCCGAGACTTTCAACAGTTTGATCAATTGCTTCATCAGATTCTTTGCGTCATGCTCGTCTTCATCAGGTGTTTCCAATACTGACACAGGTTCATCCCTATTCATCAGTAATGACAGTTCGTCCAGTATAGTTTTCTTTATCTCACCTACTTCTTCTGCTACTATAGCTGCAATGGAAGCACGTGATGGTGGAAACTGCTGTTCAAAGTTTTGGAGTGTAATAGTCAATTCATAAACTGGGAGTCTTCTGTCTTGACCCTCGAATCTATGGAACATTGCTACCAGTGTACTTGCGTACCTCTCTGGTGCTGTTTTTGAGAGCTTGCGATATACATCAGGTGTGCACCTTACTCTATCAGGATCACGGTCCTGGTGTGGATTGTTAGGGACGAAATTGGGATCATACAGCATCTCTACTACGGCTGTTTCTCTCAAAAATTGGATGCCTTTCTCCACGGTGTTCCATCTTTCCACCTTAGGCTCCAGATCATCTTTGTAAGGGTATCTATCCTTTACAGCCACTAGTACTCGTTCCCAGAGGGTAGCGACTCCATTCAGACATCTGCCAATTCCTCTGTCGATAGCTGGGTCTCGGGCAATGCTTGCCAGTTGGCGGGCTTCACTGCCATCTAGGGACACACTGCTGGCACCGCTGTCCCAACACCGCAGCAACCAGGTGACAATAGATTCACCCGAGCGCCGTACAAACTCCTTTCTTGAACCTTGGATTTCAGTCATCTTTAGGGGCCGACGAGTAGTGGTAACAGTGACTCCATCATCATCGCTGTCTTCTCCATGTCTCTCACTTTTCTTAGTGGCCTTTTTAGGTGGTGGTGGTGGTGGTGGTGCTGAGGAGGGCCCCTCGCCTGGATCTTCCTTTTTTTTCTCTGCTTCTTCTTCTTTCCGTTCTAGGCGCGAGGACGGCCGTGTCCATTTCTGGCCTTCCACAGGGGCAACCGACACTGATACCGGTGCTTCCTGTGATTGGTCAGGTCTAACTTCGAGGTTTTCGTTTTTGCTTTGGACCTTGGTTTGGAAACCATTTCTCTCCAGAATATCAATTATGGCTCGATAAGCACAAGCCAGACCCCAAACAATACATTCCTTCTCAGACCGTCCTGAGTCCCATGACTCCTTACCTAAACACTCACTGAATTTCTCAGGATCCCACAGGTGCTCAAGATCAAAATTGCATAACACTGGGGGTCCCCACGCTTCTAATTTCTTTCCTAATTTTTTCCACCTTCCCTGCAAATCAGCACTCTCTGGTTTTGAGGAATGCTCCCTCCACATGATGTAAATTACTATTGCAGAGAGTGCGTTCAGAAAAACAGATAACACAGTTGCCACAACTGCCGGGCTGACATCCTGAATATAGGTAAGGACCTGAAAAGAGTAACTGGAAACCGTTCCAAATGCCACATAATCTGTCACGTTAGCCAGGGTGTCTAGGCAGGAGGTATGTAACCCCCTCAGCACACTAAAGGAGCTGTATGCATACATTACTCCGGTGCTGAACGCGAGGAGCTTAAAAAGACACCAGCATGCTATAACGTACATGAAAAACCTTAGTCCACTTAGCACCAGATTTTCAATTGAGTACAAATACTGCACTGCCCGCATTCTCCACCAATAATTGTCAGGGTGTTATCCGTGACAGTGACCCAAGGGAAGCCGAGAAGGGAGAGATAAAAATTTCAAAACCAACAGCCGTGAGCTTACGTTAAGGAAAAAAGTGCAGGGGAAGCGCACGTGCTGAACCTCCACGGCAGCCCAGAGGAAACAAGCCCACACAGAGCACCGCCTGGCGTCCGGTGCGGAGCTCCGCCCCTCTGCTGCTCCCCCAGCATTAGCTCCTTCACTGCTGCATGATGCTCTGATGTGGAATACCGGCACCAAAACCACAAAACCGCAACACTTGGTAGCTAGCTAGGAAGCAAGCTAACTAGCAAGCAAGGTAACTAGCTAGCTAGGAAGCTAGGAATAAAGGAAGCAAGCTAGCTAGGAATCTACGAAGCTAGCTAGTTAGGAAGCTAGGAAGCTAGCTAGCTAAGAAACTAGGAAGCTAGCTAGCTAGGAAACTAGGAAGCTAGCTACCATGGAACCTAGGAACCTAGCAACCTAGGAACCAAGGAAGCTAGCTACTATGGAACCTAGG
This sequence comes from Cyrtonyx montezumae, assembly GCF_038088225.1. Lineage (NCBI taxonomy): Eukaryota > Metazoa > Chordata > Aves > Galliformes > Odontophoridae > Cyrtonyx > Cyrtonyx montezumae. The sequence goes on from NW_027071824.1 coordinate 29,910, forward strand.
AAGCTAACTACCTAGGAGGCTAGGAAGCTAGCTATAAAGGAACCTAGGAAGCTAGCTAGCTACGAAACTAGGAACCTAGCTATCATGGAACCTAGTAAGCCAGCTACTATGGAACCTAGGAAGCTTGCTACCTAGGAACCTACGAAGCTAGCTAGCTAGGAACCTAGGAAGCTAGCAATCATGGAACCAAGGAAGATAGCTAACAAGGAACCTAGGAACCTAGCTACCATGGAAGCAAGGAAGTTAGCTACCTTGGAACCTAGGAAGCTCGCTACCTAGTTATCTAGGAAGCTATCTACCATGGAACCAAGGAAGCTTGCTAACATGGAACCTAGGAAGCTAGCTACCATGGATCCTAGGAAGCTAGCTAGCTAGGAACCTAGGAAGCTAGCTATCATGGAACCTAGTAAGCCAGCTACTATGGAACCTAGGAAGCTAGCTAGCTAGGAAGCTAGGAAGCTAGCTACATAGGAAACTAGGAAGCTAGCTACCTAGGAACCTCAGAAGCTAGCTACCATGGAAACTAGGAAGCTCGCTACCTAGTTATCTAGGAAGCTATCTATCATGTAACCTAGGAAGCTTGCTACCTTGGAACCTAGGAAAAGAGCTACCATGGAACCAAGGAAGCTAGCTACCATGGATCCTAGGAAGCTAGCTAGCTAGGAACTTAGGAAGCTAGCTACCATGGAATCTAGGAAGCTCGCTACCATGGAAAATAGGAAGCTAGCTACCATGGAACCTAGGAAGCTAGCTACCATGGAACCTAGGAAGCTAGCTAGCTAGGAACCTAGGAAGCTAGCAATCATGGAACCAAGGAAGCTAGCTACCATGGATCCTAGGAAGCTAGCTAGCTTGGAACTTAGGAAGCTAGCTACCATGGAATCTAGGAAGCTCGCTACCATGGAAAATAGGAAGCTAGCTACCATGGAACCTAGGAAGCTAGCTACCATGGATCCTAGGAAGCTAGCTAGCTAGGAACCTAGGAAGCTAGCAATCATGGAACCAAGGAAGCTACCTACCATGGATCCTAGGAAGCTAGCTAGCTTGGAACTTAGGAAGCTAGCTACCATGGAATCTAGGAAGCTCGCTACCAAGGGAAATAGGAAGCTAGCTACCATGGAACCTAGGAAGCTAGCTACCATGGATCCTAGGAAGCTAGCTAGCTAGGAACCTAGGAAGCTAGCAATCATGGAACCAAGGAAGCTAGCTACTATGGATCCTAGGAAGCTAGCTAGCTTGGAACTTAGGAAGCTAGCTACCATGGAATCTAGGAAGCTCGCTACCATGGAAAATAGGAAGCTAGCTACCATGGAACCTAGGAAGCTAGCTACCATGGAACCTAGGAAGCTAGCTACCATGGATCCTAGGAAGCTAGCTAGCTAGGAACCTAGGAAGCTAGCAATCATGGAACCAAGGAAGCTAGCTAACTAGGAACGTAGGAACCTAGCTACCATGGAAACTAGGAAGTTAGCTACCATGGAACCTAGGAAGCTCACTACCTAGTTATCTAGGAAGCTATCTACCATGGAACCAAGGAAGCATGCTAACATGGAACCTAGGAAGCTAGCTACCATGGATGCTAGGAAGCTAGCTAGCTAGGAACCTAGGAAGCTAGCTATCATGGAACCTAGTAAGCCAGCTACTATGGAACCTAGGAAGCTTGCTACATAGGAAACTAGGAAGCTAGCTAACATGGAAACTAGGAAGCTAGCTACCTAGTTATCTAGGAAGCTATCTACCATGGAACCTAGGAAGCTTTCTACCATGGATCCTAGGAAGCTAGCTAGCTAGGAACTTAGGAAGCTAGCTTCCATGGAATCTAGGAAGCTCGCTACATAGTTATCTAGGAAGCTAGCTAGCTAGGAAACTAGGAAGGTAGCTACCATGGAACCTAGGAAGATTGCTACCATGGAACCTAGGAAGCTAGCTACCATGGATCCTAGGAAGCTACCTGGCTAGACACTTAGTAAGCTAGCTTCCATGGAATCTAGTAAGCTCGCTACCTAGTTATCTTGGAAGCTCTCTACCTAGTTATCTAGGAAGCTAGCTAGCTAGGAACCTAGGAAGCTAGCTACCTAGTTATTTAGGAAGCCATCTACCATGGAACCTAGGAAGCTTGCTACCATGGAACCTAGGAACCTAGCTTCCATGGAATCTAGGAAGCTAGCTACCTAGTTATCTAGGAAGCTATCTGCCATGGAACCTAGGAAGCTAGCTACCTAGGAACCTAGGAACCTAGCTACCATGAAACCTAGGAAGCTAGTTACTATGGAACCTAGGAAGCTAGCTAGCTAGGAAGCTAGGAAGCTAGCTATATAGGAACCTAGGAAGATTGCTACCATGGAACCTAGGAAGCTAGCTACCATGGAACCTAGGAAGCTAGCTACCATGGATCCTAGGAAGCTAGCTAGCTAGGAACCTAGGAAGCTAGCAATCATGGAACCAAGGAAGCTAGCTAACTAGGAACGTAGGAACCTAGCTACCATGGAAACTAGGAAGTTAGCTACCATGGAACCTAGGAAGCTCGCTATCTAGTTATCTAGGAAGCTATCTACCATGGAACCAAGGAAGCATGCTAACATGGAACCTAGGAAGCTAGCTACCATGGATGCTAGGAAGCTAGCTACCTAGGAACCTAGGAAGCTAGCTGTCATGGAACCTAGTAAGCCAGCTACTATGGAACCTAGGAAGCTTGCTACATAGGAAACTAGGAAGCTAGCTAACATGGAAACTAGGAAGCTAGCTACCTAGTTATCTAGGAAGCTATCTACCATGGAACCTAGGAAGCTTTCTACCATGGATCCAAGGAAGCTAGCTAGCTAAGAACATAGGAAGCTAGCTTCCATGGAATCTAGGAAGCTCGCTACATAGTTATCTAGGAAGCTAGCTAGCTAGGAAACTAGGAAGGTAGCTACCATGGAACCTAGGAAGATTGCTACCATGGAACCTAGGAAGCTAGCTACCATGGATCCTAGGAAGCTACCTGGCTAGCAACTTAGGAAGCTAGCTTCCATGGAATCTAGTAAGCTCGCTACCTAGTTATCTTGGAAGCTCTCTACCTTGTTATCTAGGAAGCTAGCTAGCTAGGAACCTAGGAAGCTAGCTACCTAGTTATTTAGGAAGCCATCTACCATGGAACCTAGGAAGCTTGCTACCAAGAAACCTAGGAAGCTTGCTACCATGGAACCTAGGAACCTAGCTTCCATGGAATCTAGGAAGCTCGCTACCTAGTTATCTTGGAAGCTTGCTAGCTAGTTATCTAGGAAGCTATCTGCCATGGAACCTAGGAAGCTAGCTACCTAGGAACCTAGGAACCTAGCTACCATGGAACCTAGGAAGCTAGTTACTATGGAACCTAGGAAGCTAGCTATATAGGAACCTAGGAAGATTGCTACCATGGAACCTAGGAAGCTAGCTACCATGGAACCAAGGAAGCTAGCTATACAGGAACCTAGGAAGCTAGCTACCATGGAAACTAGGAAGTTAGCTAGCTAGGAACCTAGGAAGGTATCTACTATGGAACCTAGGAAGCTAGCTACTATGGAACCTCGGAAGCTAGCTACCATGGAACCAAGGAAGCTAGCTAACTAGGAACCTAGGAACCTAGCTACCATGGAAACTAGGAAGTTAGCTACCTTGGAACCTAGGAAGCTCGCTACCTAGTTATCTAGGAAGCTATCTACCATGGAACCAAGGAAGCTTGCTAACATGGAACCTAGGAAGCTAGCTACCATGGATCCTAGGAAGCTAGCTATCATGGAACCTAGTAAGCCAGCTACTATGGAACCTAGGAAGCTAGCTAGCTAGGAAGCTAGGAAGCTAGCTACCATGGAACCTCGGAAGCTAGCTACCATGGAAACTAGGAAGCTAGCTACCTAGTTATCTAGGAAGCTATCTATCATGGAACCTAGGAAGCTTGCTACCATGGAACCTAGGAAGAGAGCTACCATGGAACCAAGGAAGCTAGCTACCATGGATCCTAGGAAGGTAGCTAGCTAGGAACTTAGGAAGCTAGCTACCATGGAATCTAGGAAGCTCGCTACCATGGAAAATAGGAAGCTAGCTACCATGGAACCTAGGAAGCTAGCTACCATGGAACCTAGGAAGCTAGCTACCATGGATCCTAGGAAGCTAGCTAGCTAGGAACCTAGGAAGCTAGCAATCATGGAACCAAGGAAGCTAGCTAACTAGGAACGTAGGAACCTAGCTACCATGGAAACTAGGAAGTTAGCTACCATGGAACCTAGGAAGCTCGCTATCTAGTTATCTAGGAAGCTATCTACCATGGAACCAAGGAAGCATGCTAACATGGAACCTAGGAAGCTAGCTACCATGGATGCTAGGAAGCTAGCTAGCTAGGAACCTAGGAAGCTAGCTGTCATGGAACCTAGTAAGCCAGCTACTATGGAACCTAGGAAGCTTGCTACATAGGAAACTAGGAAGCTAGCTAACATGGAAACTAGGAAGCTAGATACCTAGTTATCTAGGAAGCTATCTACCATAGAACCTAGGAAGCTTGCTACCATGGCACCTAGGAAGCTAGCTATATAGGAACCTAGGAACCTAGCTACCATGGAAACTAGGAAGCTAGCTTCCTTGAAAGCTAGGAAGCTCACTACCTAGTTATCTAGGAAGCTATCTACCATGGAACCTAGGAAGCTTTCTACCATGGATCCTAGGAAGCTAGCTAGCTAGGAACTTAGGAAGCTAGCTTCCATGGAATCTAGGAAGCTCGCTACATAGTTATCTAGGAAGCTAGCTAGCTAGGAAACTAGGAAGGTAGCTACCATGGAACCTAGGAAGATTGCTACCATGGAACCTATAATGCTAGCTACCATGGATCCTAGGAAGCTAGCTAGCTACGAACTTAGGAAGCTAGCTTCCATGGAATCTAGGAAGCACGCTACGTAGTTATCTTGGAAGCTCGCTACCTAGTTATCCAGGAAGCTAGCTAGCTAGGAACCTAGGAAGCTAGCTACAATGGAAACTAGGAAGCTAGCTACCTTGGAACCTAGGAAGCTCGCTACCTAGTTATCTAGGAAGCTATCTACCATGGAACATAGGAAGCTTGCTACCATGGCACCTAGGAAGCTAGCTATATAGGAACCTAGCTACCATGGATACTAGGAAGCTAGCTTCCTTGGAAGCTAGGAAGCTCACTACCTAGTTATCTAGGAAGATATCTACCATGGAACCTTGGAAGATTGCTACCATGGATCCTAGGAAGCTAGCTACCATGGATCCTAGGAAGCTAGCTATCATGGAACCTAGGAAGCTAGCTATATAGGAACATAGGAAGCTAGCTAGCTTGGAACCTAGGAAGCTAGCTGTCATGGAACCTAGTAAGCCTGCTACTATGGAACCTAGGAAGCTAGCTATATCGGAACCTAGGAAGCTAGCTATATAGGAACCTAGGAAGCTAGCTACCATGAAACCTATGAAGCTAGCTACATAGGAACCTATGAACCTAGCTACCATGGAAACTAGGTAGCTAGCTACCTTGGAAACTAGGAAGCTCGCTACCTAGTTATCTAGGAAGCTATCTACCATGGAACCTAGAAAGATTGCTACCATGGAACCTAGGAAGCTACCTAGCTAGCAACTTAGGAAGCTAGCTTCCATGGAAACTAGTAAGCTCGCTACCTAGTTATCTAGGAAGCTATCTACCATGGAACCTAGAAAGATTGCTTCCATGGAACCTAGGAAGCTACCTAGTTAGCAACTTAGGAAGCTAGCTTCCATGGAATCTAGTAAGCTCGCTACCTAGTTATCTTGGAAGCTAGCTAGCTAGGAACCTAGGAAGCTAGCTACCTAGTTATTTAGGAAGCTATCTACCATTGAACATAGGAAGATAGCTACCATGGAACCTAGGAAGCTCGCTACCTAGGAACCTAGGATCCTAGCTACCTTGGAACCTAGGAAGCTAGCTATATAGGAAAGAAGGAAGCAAGCTACCTAGGAACCTTGGAAGCTAGCTACCACAGAAATTTGGAAGCTAGCTACCTAGTTATTTAGGAAGCTATCTATCATGGAACCTAGGAAGCTTGATACCATGGAACCTAGGAAGCTAGCTACCTAGGAACCTAGGAACCTAGCTAACATGGAACCTAGGAAGATCGCTACCTAGTTATATAGGAAGCTATCTACCATGGAACCTAGGAAGCTTGCTACCATGGATCCTAGGAAGCTAGCTAGCTAGGAACTAAGGAACCTAGCTTCCATGGAATCTAGGAAGCTCGCTACCTAGTTATCTTGGAAGCTTGCTAGCTAGTTATCTAGGAAGCTAGCTAGCTAGGAACCTAGGAAGCTAGCTACCTAGTTATCTAGGAAGCTATCTGCCATGGAACCTAGGAAGCTAGCTACCTAGGAACCTAGGAACCCAGCTACCATGACCTAGGAAGCTTGCTACCGTGGAACCTAGGAAGCTAGCTACCATGGATCCTAGGAAGCAAGCTACCATGGAACCTAGGAAGCTAGTTACTATGGAACCTAGGAAGCTAGCTATATAGGAACCTAGGAAGATTGCTATATAGGAACCAAGGAAGATTGCTACCATGGAACCTAGGAAGCTAGCTAGCTAGGAACCTAGGAAGGTATCTACTATGTAACCTAGGAAGCTAGCTACCCAGGAAAATAGGAACCTAGCTACCATGGAATCTTGGAAGCTAGCTACCTTGGACCCTAGGAAGATTGCTACCATGGAATCTAGGAAGCTCGCTACCGAGTTATCTATGAAGCTAGCTAGTTAGGAACCTAGGAAGCTTGCTACCATGGAACTTAGGAAGCTAGCTACCATGGAACCTAGGAAGCTAGCTACATATTTATTTAGGAAGCCATCTACCATGGAACCTAGGAAGCTAGCTACCATGGAACCTAGGAAGCTAGCTACTTAGTTATCTAGGAAGCTAGCTAGCTAGGAACCTAGGAAGCTAGCTATCATGGAACCTAGGAAGCTAGCTAACTTGGAACCTAGGAAGCTAGCTATCATGGAACCTAGGAAGCTAGCTACCTAGGAACCTATGAACCTAGCTACCATGGAAACTAGGAAGCTAGCTACCTTGGAACCTAGGAATCTCGCTACCTAGTTATCTAGGAAGCTATCTACCATGGAACCTAGGAAGATTGCTACCATGGAACCTAGGAAGATAGCTACCATGGATCCTAGGAAGCTAGCTACCATGACCTAGGAAGCTTGCTACCATGGAACCTAGGAAGCTAGCTACCATGGATCCTAGGAAGCAAGCTACCATGGAACCTAGGAAGCTAGTTACTATGGAACCTAGGAAGCTAGCTAGCTAGGAACCTAGGAAGCTAGCTATATAGGAACCTAGGAAGATTGCTACCATGGAACCTAGGAAGCAAGCTACCATGGAACCTAGGAAGCTAGCTATATAGGAACCTAGGAAGATTGCTACCATGGAACCTAGGAAGCTGGCTACCATGGATCCTAGGAAGCTAGCTAGCTAGGAACCTAGGAAGGTATCTACTATGGAACCTGGGAAGCTAGCTACCCAGGAAAATAGGAACCTAGCTACCATGGAATCTAGCAAGCTAGCTACCTTGGACCCTAGGAAGATTGCTACCATGGAATCTAGAAAGCTACCTAGCTAGCAACTTAGGAAGCTAGCTTCCATGGAATCTAGTAAGCTCGCTACCTAGTTATCTTGGAAGCTCTCTACCTAGTTATCTAGGAAACTAGCTAGCTAGGAACCTAGGAAGCTAGCTACCTAGTTATTTAGGAAGCTATCTACCATTGAACATAGGAAGATAGCTACCATGGAACCTAGGAAGCTTGCTACCTAGGAACCTAGGATCCTAGCTACCTTGGAACCTAAGAAGCTAGCTACAGAGGAAAGAAGGAAGCTACCGAGTTATCTATGAAGCTAGCTAGTTAGGAACCTAGGAAGCTAGCTACCATGGAACCTAGGAAGCTAGCTACCATGGAACCTAGGAAGCTAGCTAACTTGGAACCTAGGAAGCTAGCTATCATGGAACCTAGGAAGCTTGCTACCTAGGAACCTATGAACCTAGCTACCATGGAAACTAGGAAGCTAGCTACCTTGGAACCTAGGAATCTCGCTACCTAGTTATCTAGGAAGCTATCTACCATGGAACCTAGGAAGATAGCTACCATGGAATCTAGTAAGCTCGCTACCTAGTTATCTAGGAAGCTAGCTAGCTAGGAACCTAGGAAGCTAGCTACATATTTATTTAGGAAGCTTGCTACCATGGAACCTAGGAAGCTTGCTACCATGGAACCTTGGAAGCTAGCTACCTAGGAACCTAGGAACCTAGCTTCCATGGAATCTAGGAAGCTCGCTACCTAGTTATCTTGGAAGCTCGCTACCTAGTTATCTAGGAAGCTTGCTAGCTAGGAACCTAGGAAGCTAGCTACCTAGTTTGCTAGGAAGCTTTCTACCATGGAACCTAGGAAGCCTGCTACCTAGGAACCTAGGAAGCCTGCTAGCTAGGAACCTAGGAAGCTAGCTAGCTAGGAACCTAGGAAGCTAGCTAGCTAGGAACCTAGGAAGCTAGCTAGCTAGGAACCTAGGAAGCTTGCTACCATGGATCTTAGGAAGCTAGCTAGCTAGGAACCTAGGAAGCTAGCTTCCATGGATCTTAGGAAGCTAGCTAGCTAGGAACCTAGGAAGCTAGCTTCCATGGAATCTAGGAAGCTCGCTACCTTGGAACCTAGGAAGCTAGCTACCTAGTTATCTTTGAAGCTCGCTACCTAGTTATCTAGGAAGCTAGCTATCATGGAACCTAGTAAGCCAGCTACTATGGAACGCTAGGAACCTAGGGTCCGTCCTAAGTCTCTTTGGGAGTTCTCCTCAAAGATTTTATCTTTGGGAGTTCTTCTCCAAAATCCTTAGTTCAGTGAAGGCCCTTTATCCCCCATTTCTCAGGAGTTGATTTGTGTGACATGTCTGGCCCAATAGATAAGCCAGCAGCGGATGTCGCTTTCATTGCCATGCAGGCGCATTGTCTTTGTGGTGGCCAGCTTCTCCAAGCTGTACCCCCACGGAAAAGACTATTTGCACCTATTTCTGTTTATCTTTACAACCATAAGCAGAGACAATTGCGCCATAACACCCATCCAGATAACCGGCAGTTATCAGTCAGAGTCTTGTCACCAGAAAAGGCCTTGTGAAGCAAAATTTGAGACAAAGAAAAACAGTTAATGTCTTTCACACCACCTGGTGGCTCAAAGATTGCTTGAAACTGATGCTCAAAGGTCTGTCCACGGTTGTGAGGGAAAGGAAAAAAAATAAAAGCAGAAGGGAAAAGAGGGGTTGGGGAAGTAAGGAGGAATTAAATGTTACAAAACTGCTGTAACAGATTTTTCGGGCTTAGTTACAAATGTTACTGTGATCTGTTGGTTTTGTCCATCATTAGTTGAAGCAGTTACAATGTGCACTGAAGATACAACATATTGAATAAGTTGAATATAACAAGGAATCACGCAAGGAATAGACAGAAGTGTTGCAACTACACACAATAGTTAAAATAGAATACATTTCACCCATGGCCGCCCGGAGGCCAGGAAAAATAAGATCAGCATCTAGGCCTTTCCAGGTTTTGGGGGGAACATGGGCAATTTCTTTGACAACTTTACCATTATCATCGATTTTAGACAACAACTAGAGTTATTCACTTTTGTTGCAAACCAAGGTGTTTGCCGCGTTTAGCCAAGGTTAACCCAGAGTGACGTGGGGAAGCATACACATACTCAATGTGAGCAAGCTTCAATTTTATTAGCAAATCGGTGCCTATTATATAGTATTTTTCTTACAAAGATCATGCACACCACTCGTGATATGTGTTTTCTGATTGGTTAGTTTTAGCTTACATAATGCATTCCACACCAAGCTTTGATTAGTTACACATTATCACTTAAGTACACTACGCGGTATAACATTTTACTTTCTTGATCTTGTTCTGGTTGCTAAATCAAGTACATGTTCTTCTTTCCTCTGCACGCACCATTCCCCTGGGGGAATGCTACGCGCTCAAGCGACCATGCTGTCCCAAATGTATCGTTCCTAACATTTCCCCTGTTTTTCTTTTAAAGTAATATAGTCGTGACCTCCTTGCTCTATTAGCCAATTTTGAAAGATATCAGCTGTCGCCGCAAGATTTGCTTGTGGCGTAGCTAGTCGGACCGTGCAGGAGACGACTATGCGGGCCACAATAATAGCTACAATGATGATAAGTATCCACTTTATAATTTCCTTAAGCAATCCATATAACCAGGATGAGAGTCCCGGAAAGATTGACCGAAACCAATCATCGATGGGATTATGGTCTTTCATTATCTGTTGTGTGTGATTGAGCAACCAATGAATTTGATTATGAATAGATTGACTATTATCAGATAGGTTAAAGCAACACATACCCTCAAAATCTTTACACCCATGCCCCTGTGCTAGTAATAAGAAATCAATGGCAGTGCGATTTTGCAGTACAGCGTGTCTCAAGCTATTCATATCTTCCAACATTTCTTCAAGAATTAATGATGTAATATTACTTTGTTTAACAGTCCAACAAGCTAGTCTCTCTATTTGGGTTAAGGCTTGGGCTGCTGCTACACCTGGAACCAGGAAAGAAGCGAAGACGTTTGCTGTTGTTGTCCATAGTTTTATCTCGTCCGAGCACTCGGCTGTCAGCGCTGAAGCGGCTCTCCGATGTCGACGACTGTTGCTATTGATCAAGGCTTTAGAGATATTCAGCCATTCCTGATGGCAAGGAGCAAACAAAGTTAATTTGCCAAGATAACATGGTCCCCCTACTATGTTCTTTGGGAGGCCTGCCCAGGCTCTATCGCCACATATAAGGAAAATTCCTGGTGGTAAAGCTTTAGCTGACTGATTATTTAGTAAAAACTCTCGTCTCCTAATCCCTCCTTCAGATGTATAACGTAAGCCATAAGCATTTCCTTTCGAGAAACTACCTCCACAATAAGTAGACCAATTAAAAGCAACACGATTTTTTGGAAAGACACCTTTCCAAGATTGTCCTACATAAGGACTATGAATGGTTAGTAGTTTTGGATTATTGTGCGCAAATTTTTCAAAGGTACTACCTAGACCAAACAACAAGCAAGTGGTTTTAGTTCCATTTACATTATCAACCGCGCGGGATCCCAGTAAATCCAATTCCTGGGGGTCCCATGGCAAGGAACTATTGAGGCTACGGATTAAACATGCACTTTGGGTCGCAGGCTCTGAATATTTACAGGCAGAAACATTTCTGACATATGCCTTGAATTCCCGAGTCTCGTACCCTGGCCACCCAATTAAACAGGTACGAAAGGGCTCTCCAGCTGATTGTAAGCTAAGACAAAAATCTGGATTATGTGTAAGGTTTGCCCATGTTACCCAGACATTTGAACTAGATGCCAATAGCGGTGGTTGCCTGGTCGCTGCTACCGGGAGAATCAGCAGGAATGTCAGGATGTTCCATAACAGCTCGTGTCCACTTCGTAGGGACCCATAGTGGACCTGTGGGAGTAAGCACACACGTGTATCCTCTACCCATAAATAATACCGGGGCTGGATCACACCAAACTCCAGATTTCGGATCCCGATACTTTACACGCATTGCAGATTTTTGAACAGGAGAAGGAGTGTCCTCAATTCCCTGCTGGTGTTTGATGACAGGTGGGACTGATTCTCCTTCTAAAACACATAAATGATTCAATGTAAAAAGAGCATGATGTAATTTTTGACCGGGATCTGGATGGTCAAATTTATCGAGATACATTTTTAGGGTACGATGCGCTCTTTCTATAATAGCTTGACCAGTTGGAGAATGTGGAATGCCGAAGATATGCTTAACTCCCCACTTTTGTAGAAATTGTTGAACTTTGACTCCTGCGTAAGCTGGGGCATTATCTGTTTTAATACTCTGTGGAACTCCCATAATTGCAAAACACGCAGTGAGATGACGAATAACATGAACTGCTCGTTCTCCGTTTTGAGCGGTTGCCCACAAAACCTTACTGTAGGTATCGATTGACACATGCAGGTAATGATATCGGCCTAGATTACGAACATGAGTAACATCCATTTGCCAGATTTCAAGCGGACCAAGTCCTCTAGGATTCACGCCTATACCTAATCCTGGGCCATGGTTTGAACACCGAGGGCATGCGCGAACAATAGCTCGTGCGTCGGTCAATGAAATATCAAACTGACGTTTTAAACCCTTCGCATTTTGATGATGCATAGCATGAGTCTGCCAAGCCAGCTGAAATGGGTCTACAGAGAGTGCGGGCGATACTAGTTGATCAGCGATCGCATTGCCTTCGCCTAGACCCAAAGTAGTCCGATGGCTCCTAATGTGCAAGGCACAATATTGGGCAGTGCGAGTGGAAATGGCTCGCTTCAAGGTACATAGTAAGGAAAACAATCGCTGATTAGAAATGTCTCTTATGCGCGCTCCCTCGATTCTTTGAACAACTCCTACCACATAGATCGAGTCCGAGACTATGTTAATAGGATGGTGTACCCAATTCAGGAGCGACCATACCACAGCCAGGAGTTCGAGGGTCTGTAAGGAATCTTCAGGCGTAGCTGTCATCACATGTGATTGCCACTGCGTCTGATTTTTCCATACTGCTGCTGCTTTTCGGGTCCGTTTTCCTGCATCTGTAAAAACTGTTACAGCATCATTTAGCAGTTTCAATGAGAGCTTTGGCATTTCTAGCCATGTTGAATTTGTAATAATGCTCACGGGAGAGGTCAAGGATTTTACCATGGAGTTGGTAAATGACAACAAGCTTTCAGACAGTTCAGGTGAATGCAATAAATACCAGTCCAACATCTCCTTTTTGATTGGCAGATAGATTCGATCAGGATCTGTGCCTGCGATTGTACGTACACGCAACCGTCCTTTCTTAATTAAATCTGCTAACCCTTCAAGGCGGGTTTCCAATGTAGTGCGAGGCTGTAGTCGAGGGAACAACCATTCTAATACTCTAGGTTGCGGACTAGGCTCTCCTTGAGTAATGGCTCCTATCAGTTCCTGATCGTTCATAAAAATTGTCAAATCCAAGGGCAGCATAGGTAATCTTCGCTGGACACTTTTATTCACTATCTGAGACAACAGTTTCTCCACAGCTTGTTGCTGCACAGGTGTTATGCATAGAGGAGCAGCGGGATCTGACCCTTTCAATAATGGCCTCAGAATATTTAAGTCAGCCGCGGGAAAGCCTATAATTGGACGCAGCCACTGTAAATCTCCAAATAACTTCTGAACATCATTTAAAGTCCTCAGCTGTACCCGCACTGATAGCTTTTGCGGTCTTACTGTCCCTTCAGTAATTTGCCAACCAAGGTATTTCCAAGGAGACTCTCGTTGAATTTTCTCCTTGGCAATTTGCAAACCATGGTCACTAAGAATGTTCTGCAAAAGCTGTTCCTGCTCCTGAGTAAACTGATCAGGTTGAGCTACCAAAATATCATCCATATAATGGTATATAATTGCATGCGCCCAGCGTCGCCGAATAGGCTCCAAGGCTGCACCAACAAACAGCTGGCAAATTGTAGGACTGTTCTTCATGCCCTGGGGCAACACTGTCCACTGATAACGAGCCGCAGGCATGGATTTATTGATACTAGGAACTGTGAATGCGAAGCGCTCTGCATCATCAGGATGTAGTTTAATTGTAAAGAAACAGTCCTTTAGATCAATGATCAGGATATGCCATGCTTCAGGAATCATAGCAGGGTTTGGGAGACCGGGCTGAAGTGCTCCCATGGCTTGCATCTGATCGTTTACTGCGCGTAAATCATGCAGCAATCGATATTTCCCTGATTTTTTCTTTATCACAAATATCGGAGTATTCCAGGGACTTACCGAAGGTTGAAGATGACCTGCCTGCAATTGCTCCTGTACCAGTTGCATAGCTTGATCCAGGCTTTCACGGTTCAACGGCCACTGCTCGATCCAAATAGGAGTATCTGTCATCCAGTTCAGGCGGATCGGGAAAGCCCATGCAGTAGCCGTTACTAAAAAGGCATCTGGTGAGAGTCGTTAGTAAGAACAAGACCCATTTGGTCCATAACATCACGACCAATCAATGCTTGTACGCCTGTTGGCAGAGGCATAACTATCACTTTACAGTTTGCAGTTTGATCGTCGATGCAGACTTGCACCAAATGTACACTTCGCTGCACCACAACAACGCCACCTACACCCTCTACGCCTTTGCCAGCCCTTTCAGTTGGCCAATCCTTAGGCCATACAACTGATGAAATGATAGTAACATCAGCTCCTGTGTCTAGGAGGGCTTTGATATGTTCCCTTTGGTCTCCGTGTACCAGGAGAACTGGCGTAACGGGGCGACCGGTGAGGGGCATTGTTAACAATGCTAACGCTTCAGTTGATCCAAATCCACCTTGTCCCCTGGGGGTTTCTTGCCGAGCTTTCATAGCCGCAGACAGGTGGGGCAGTGGTATAAGCTGTGCTATTAACGATTGCGCGGGAATGTGAACAGGCGGAAAGCTGGTATAGGCAACAATATATATCACGCCAGTATAGTCCTTATCAATGAGGCCAGGTATAATCATGAGACCCCTTATGCCAGCAGAAGAGCAGCCAATCAGTAACACACCATGAGGTTGATCGTTAATTATTAACGGTGCTACAGCGGTTGATGGAATTTTCTGTGGCCGTTTATCAATCAATGTTACATCTACTGATGTTGCCAAGTTGAGGCCGAGGCTACCTGGTGTGGCTGGGGAGAGTGAGAATTGCTCGCTACTGTTATCGTCGCGCGGCGGCTCCCGCTCCGCTTGGCGTTTCCCGAACGACATACAACCGTAGCATGAGTATTTGACCGACAGTTATTACACCATACATTGGTTGACTTACAGTCTTTGCGAAAATGGCCATTTCGTCCACACCTGAAGCAACGTTGAGGGCGCGGAGTCGAAGACGCTGCTTTACTCTCAGCTTGCTGCAACAGCGGTCCAAAGGCAGCAAACACCCGATCCTGGGCTCCAGCTAACTTTTCACCTATATCTTGAACAACAGAGCTTAACATCACTTGAGTGGGGGTAGGCACTCGGCTCATACGCTCTAACATTTCTTCAACAGTGGCATTTAAAGAGAGAGTGGCAAGAATTGCTTTTGTAGCTTGATTACTATTTTCTAATAGACACTGACGTAACAAAGACTGTTTCATCCAATCAGGTACATCTGCATATGACAACGCGTCAGTTATCTTATCGACAAAGTTAGCAAAAGATTCTTCCCGACCCTGCTTGATCGATAAATAAGAGGGAGCCGGTTTTGATGACCGCACCATGTTGTACGCATCTCGAGCTAGGTTCATACTTTCCATACACACTTCTGGCCCCATTTGAACCTGCATCTCTGGTCTAGAGAACATATTACTACCTGTCAATTGATCAGCTGTCACTTGGTACAATGGATCATACATATCTCGTGGCGCGCTAGCACTCATTTCACATAAGCGGCGCCAATGAGATTGCCACATCATTTGTTCTGACGGCTTCATAATCATTCTCATAATTGTTTTTACATCCTCTGGAACAAGCACACTACTAGACCATATATAAGTTAATAATTGACGAGCCGGTTCACTATGCAACCCATGTTCTGACACTGTAGAACGCAATTGAAATAGCATTTTCCAACCAAGAGGAACATGAACCCCTTGAGCTCCACCATCTGCTGTGGGCTCAAATCGAATGGGAAAAGCCTGACCAATTATTTCAGCCACGTCAGAGTGACCTTGTTCCACAGCTTGTCGAGCGATTTCTGCCCAGTGAGGTCGTGCTAGGGGACCTGCGGTGGGTCCACTTTTACGCACTTTGCCGCCTGAAAGCAATGGCGGTGGTGGTGGGAGATCCCCATTTCCCTCCTCTGGGGGAAAAAGATCAGGTTCTGTCTCCGGGTTCTCAGCCGTTGGTGCAGTGGGCAGCACCGCTGATACCCATACAGGGGCAGGGATCCCTAGGGACGGCTGAGGGGGATCTTCAATTCGACCAGTCGCAGCGGCAGCTCCGCCATGCAACTGAGCAACTGCCTGTCCCGCTACCTCCTGCTCAATCTTATGCCGCTTTATGCAATTAGTAATCTCCCGCCAAGGCTTCATCAGCTTTTTCGCCTCCTTTCTATCATCAATTACATGATCCCACAACACTTCACCTAAGGTACGCCACTGATCGATATTAAACAATGTCCCTGCCGTCAAGAAAACTCCCACTGTCCGACCATAATCCAAAATATTTGGCACTGCTTTAAGGGTGCCAGCACTAATTCCCCGCTTTTCTAAAAAGCATGATAAAAGATTTTGGGCTACCTCTCTCTCCATCCGTTCTGTCCCGCAGGAACAAAGGCACTCTGAGGAGGAGAAATCGCGCTGGCCAGTCGCTTAGCCCCTGGATCCCGTGCCGGTCCCGCTGCGCGGTCAACCGAAGCTACGCAGCTTTTCCGCTTTTCGCATTTGTGCCGGTCCCGCTGTGCGGTCGACCACACCTGCGCAGCTTCTCTGCTGCAAAGCAGCAGAGGCTTTGGTCCAAAACCACGTACTCGGGTCCCTGTTCGGGCGCCAAATGTTGCAAACCAAGGTGTTTGCCGCGTTTAGCCAAGGTTAACCCAGAGTGACGTGGGGAAGCATACACATACTCAATGTGAGCAAGCTTCCATTTTATTGGCAAATCGGTGCCTATTATATAGTATTTTTCTTACAAAGATCATGCACACCACTCGTGATATGTGTTTTCTGATTGGTTAGTTTTAGCTTACATAATGCATTCCACACCAAGCTTTGATTAGTTACACATTATCACTTAAGTACACTAAGACCTACGTGGTATAACATTTTACTTTCTTGATCTTGTTCTGGTTGCTAAATCAAGTACATGTTCTTCTTTCCTCTGCACGCACCATTCCCCTGGGGGAATGCTACGCGCTCAAGCGACCATGCTGTCCCAAATGTATTGTTCCTAACACACTTTGTCACAAACAATCTATTCCTTAACAACATACCGAGCACTAACTGGTTTTGCAATGCCATTATCAGTACTTGTTGCATTGGTGATTTTAATTCTCAGAAAGCATATCTCGTCCAATTCAACAATACGTGGATTTGCCATGTAATGTTTTCAAAGATCATAGATGGAACAAACATGTTTTCTAATAGGCTGAGTGAAGGTATAACTTCACCACGCTGCAACACTGCATGTTGCTTCAAGGTTAAATATGAACAGAATTGTCATTTAAGCATCTCAAAAGCGATTGAAATGCTGAGAGAGATATATGCTAGTTTGGCAAGTTCAAGTATTGTTATAATCTGTAGAACTTTCGCGGGGTAGTGTGTTTAGCATATCCCATAATATAAAACATTAGAGAAACGTACACAGAAACATCACAGAAACATACACCTTACTTAACAAAACATAAACACTTTCCAACAACCATGTTTTGGATGGAACTCCTGGACTGGTGTTACAATAAACAACATAATGGGTTTCTTTTTGTGGCCACATCTGACAGACATTAGATGGGTCCCTTGGTTCATTTCCAAATTTATTAGGAAGTTGGAAACACCATAGCAGAGTTACATGCGAATCATAATCAGTTTGATAAAAAGGGGTAGAAGAAGAGATCAAAAGGAATGGCATTACTGTGCAGGGAGCAGCCAGTAAGCCAGCAAAACCTGTGAAAACTCAAACCCAAGTGAGAAGTTTAACGGACCTAAAGACAACACCCACACCCACAATAACCTGAAACACGATACTATGCAACCAAAATACACAGTGTAATCAAGAGGTGTATTCAGCGTTCTAGTATGATCAAATCTTCAATATTTGTCCCAAAACACAAATGATTAAAGTCAGCTGTCTGCCTTTCTGTGTTCAGTCGAGGTCCAACGGGGGTCTTCTGTAAAACAAAAGAGGACATCGGCTTGCCCTTTTGGGGCTTGTTAATATGGTTAAAATGAGGGAATAATCCTGTGAGTGGTACTTTGGTATTCCTTTTCCCAGGCATCCTTAGCCTTCTAAGCGTATTTAACAGGTCGTTTCCTTTTGTTGTAAGTTTTCTAATGTACATCCACCCTCCTCCCCCCCCCCCCCCCCCTCACTTGAGAGGGGCGAGAGCATTAGTTTTCCTGCGGTCCTAGTATCCATACTGATTCCAAAGTTGGGGACACACGGAGGTGAAGTGCCACTTCTTTTGGGCTTTTGTTTTGGCCAGCCATTAACTAACTTCTCTAATCTGTCTGTAGGCAATCCATCCATTAGTTCTCGCGGAATGCCCTTCTGCCGGCCCAGCATCCAAAAACTATTTTACGTTTATGATTTATATTTCGCCCACTTGGTTTCACTGAAAATGAGAACCTTTTAGATCTGTGGGGGTCCCGGTTAGATAGGGGAGGGGTCGAATTGGCCAGTGCACGCCTCACTGCCTTTATCTCAAATTTACTGTTGGAAGAAGTCACTGGTCCATATTTTCTCCCATAGTTAATTAATTCTTGGGCAACCTCCCCCCACGTCCATACTTTGCATCCTGACTGCAGACGATTAGGGGTTGCAGCACCTCCTGACGCTGCCTGAATTCTTTCTCCCTGAGGCACAGCCTGTATTTTTCCTTGTAGTTGTATACCTATAGGTTTTAATGATTCAGGAAGCCCCCTAATTAAAGGAGTCATCCTCTCAGGATCAACAGGCATCATCATAGGTGATTTATGGTGTGGCTGCAGCTGTCTATCATACATCATTTGCAGACAAGCAGCCTTTTGAACACTTTCCACTAACTGATCAACTGTCCCAGTAATGGCAAGGGGGTCTCCTCTTTCTAAAGGGTTAAGACCACCTGCCCAATAGGCAACTCTCTGTGTTAGGGACCAGGGAGCACGATTGTAGCCAGTAGTTAAAAATACTCCTGGTCCCCAATAACCTTCAGCCTCTTTTTCGGTTAAAAGTATCTGGTCTCCACCCATGAGGCTGACCCTCCATACGTACTCTGTTTCTGATTCTTTAGGAGAGCGGCCAAAATCTCTTTTCAATTTTGCTAGCTCAGTAGCAGAGAAAGGGGTTTCTTTAATGTTCATTTGAGGATCTAAATCCTCACCATTATCGTATGAATACTCAGTTTTTATTAAAGAACGCAACTGAGCTGGGGGAGCTTCTAATTTGTCAATATTTGCCTTTAAACCTTGCAATTCTTCCCTTGGATAAGTTTTCTCTTGAGGTGCACTAGTATCACTAGCATCCTTACCCGTTAACACTTCCCTTAAGACCATTTGCAACAGATCAGAATTATGTTTTTCCCTTTCTAACTGCTTCTCTAGGTTTGCAATTTGATTTTGCAGAGATTTTATCAGCTCCTGACTTACTTTAACTGATTCCTGCAGTGCTTGTAAAGCTTGGCTCTCTGATTTAAGCTGCTGGTTGTGAAATTCTATGGCTGCAACCAGAGCTGAACCCAATACCGCACAAATAAATGCCTTTCCTTTCCCAGCTCGGGTACGAGCGTCCTTTTGCAGAACATTAATACTGTCTGAAACACTCTGCAAGTTATGCCAGTTCTGCTGTGCCCACTCTACCCCTGTTAACGAGGGTTTGGCACCGTGCTTTTCTAAAAGGTCAAATAATACATCTTCACCTTTCATTGTGACTACACTGTCACTCATTTTTCAATGTGCAGAAAGATCTACACGGAGAAAGAGAGAGGGAACAGTATCCAAAACTTCGAGTCAAACAAATGCAATTGCTCAAATCACTCCTCTGTTTACTGAGAGGAGCATGCAAAAGTCAAAGAAGATCAAAGAAAATGCAAATACATAAATCGCTTCTCACTTCCCTGTGAAGCCACAAAGAGAAAAAAAACTTCAAACCCCACACCTAAGTTACGAAGAACCCTTACATTTCGAGAATGCACAGTAATCTTCACGGGACTCAAAATTATTTCCCAAGAGGCATACACATAAACAGTTCCAAAGACACAGTTAAGTTTCAATATGCGGAGTGATTCTTTGTAGAGAGGTGCTCACGTCAAAATCATCACAATTATCACTCCTTACAACTCCAGGAGACACACACGGGAAAAAAGTTCAAATTTCACACTTAAAACTCAATATGCGGAGTGATTCCTTCTGGAGAGGCACTCACATCTAGATTATCAAAAATATCACTCCGGGCAACTCCAGAAGGTACACACATCAACTATACCTGGAAGGGCAACAATCTCACTGTCGGGGATCCTGCCAACTACGCCATTAAAAACGTCACGCTCCAATATAAAGGAGAGAGACAAGGTTCTTCATATGTATATGTATACCCGATGATGAGATTAAGACACAACGGGTCAAATGTTAGCCCAACCAGTTTATTACAAATACTAGTTGCTTAGGGATATGGGGAAGGGAAGGTGGGCAATAGAAAAGAGATGAAAAAGCATGGATACTTGGCAGAAAGCAAGAGAGATATAATCACCACCGTGGATACATCGAGGTTCATAGTAGGTCCGTTGATCTCAGGAACTTGTCAGGTCACCGCGGGGGATGGGAGATGGCAGCAAGCAGGCCTCAGGGTCTGTCCTAAGTCTCTTCGGGAGTTCTCCTCAAAGATTTTATCATTGGGAGTTCTTCTCCGAAATCCTTAGTTCAGTGAAGGCCTTTTATCCCCCATTTCTCAGGAGTTGATTTGTGTGACATGTCTGGCCCAACAGATAAGCCAGCAGCGGATGTCGCCTTCATTGCCATGCAGGCGCATTGTCTTTGTGGTGGCCAGCTTCTCCAAGCTGTACCCCCACGGAAAAGACTATTTGCACCTATTTCTGTTTATCTTTACAACACTAAGCAGAAACAATGGCACCAAAACACCCATTCAAATAACTGGCAGTTATCAGTCAGAGTCAAGTCACGAGAAAAGGCCTTCCGAAGCAAAATTTGAGACAAACAGTTTCTGCCTTTCAAACCTAGGAAGCTAGCTACCTAGCTACCTAGGAAGCTAGGAAATTAGCTGACTAGGAAGCTAGCTGTCTAGGAAGCTAGGAAGTGAGCAGGCTAGGAACCAAGGAAGCTAGCAGGCTAGGAAACTAGGAACCTAGCTACATAGGAACCTAGGAACCTATCTATCTAGGAAACTATGAAGCAAGCAACCTAGAAACCAAGGAAGTTAGCTACCGAGAAACCCAGAAAGCTAGCTACGTATTAAGCTAGGAAGCTAGCTACCAAGGAACATAGGAAAGTAGCAAACTAGCTACCTAAGAACCTAGCTACCTAGGAACCTAGGAAGATACCTATCTAGGAACCTAGGACCTAGCAAGCTAGCTACCAAGGAACATAGGAAAGTAGCAAACTAGCTACCTAAGAACCTAGCTACCTAGGAACCTAGCAAGCTAGCTACCTAGGAACCTAGCAAGCTAGCTACCTAGGAACCTAGCAAGCTAGCTACCTAGGAACCTAGCAAGCTAGCTACCTAGGAACCTAGTAACCTACGAACCTAGCTAACTTGGAAACTAGGAACCTAGCTACCTTGGAACCCAGTTACCTAGCTGCCTAGGAACCTAGGAAGCTAGCTACCCAAGAACCTAGCTACCTAAGAACGTAGGAAGATATCATCCTAGGAACCTAGGTACCTAGCTAGCTAGGAATCTAGGAAGCTAGATACATAGGAACATAGGAAACTTGCTTACTACGAACCTAGTAACGTAGGAAGCTAGCTATGTAGGAAGCTAGCTACCTAGGAACATAGGAATCTAGCTACCTTTGAGCATAGTAAGCTAGCTATCATAGAACCTAGGAAACTAGCAAAGTAGCAACCTAGTAAGCTACCTAGGAACCTATGTTGCCAGCTACCTAGGAACCTATGTTGCCAGCTACCTAGGAATCTAGGAGCCTAGCTACCAAGGAACCTAGGAAGCTAGCTACCTTGGAACAGTTACCTAGTTACCTTGGAGCATAGTTACCTAGCAACCTAAGAACCTAAGAACCAAGCTACCTTGGAACCTAGGAACCTAGCTAGCTAGGAAGCTAGGAAGCTAGCAACCTACGAAAATAGGAACCTAGGAAACTAGGAAGCTTGCTGACTAGGAACCTAGCAACGTATGAAGCTAGCTACCTAGTAACATAGCTACCTAGCTATGTAGGAACCTAGGAAGATAGCTAGCTACGAAAATAGGAACCTAGGAACCTAGCTACCTAGGAACCTCGGAAGCTAGGAAGCTAGCTCCATAGGAACCTAGGAAGCTATCTACCAAGGAACCTATGAAGTTAGCTATCTAGGAACCTACGAACCTAGCTAGCGACGAAACTAAAAACCTAGCTACCTATTTACTAAGGAACCTAGCTACCTAGCTATAGCTAGGAACCGAGGTACCTAGGAACCGAGGTACCTAGGAACCGAGGTACCTAGGAACCTAGGAACCTAGGAAACTAGGAACCGAGGTACCTAGGAACCTAGGAAACTAGGAACCGAGGTACCTAGGAACCTAGGAAACTAGGAACCGAGGTACCTAGGAAACCAGCTACTTGGGAACTTAGGAATCAAGCTACCTAGGAACATAGGAACCTAGCTACCTAGGAAGCTAGCTACATAGGAACCTAGGAAGTTAGATACCTAGGAACCTAGCTACCGAGGAACATAAGAACCTAGCTTCCTAGGAACCTAAAAAGCTAGGAAGCTAGCTACCTAGTGAGATAGGAACCTATGAAGTTAGCAACCTTGGAAACTAGGAAGCTAGCTATCTAGGAACCTAGGAAGCCAGCTAACGAGGAAGCTAGCTAGCTGGGAACCTAGGAACATAACAACCTAGGAACCTAGCAAGATAACTACCTAGGAACCTAGGAAGCTAGCTAACTCGGAACCTAGAAAGCTAGCTACCTAGGAACCTAAGAAACTAGCTATCTAGGAACCTAGCAAGCAAGGAACCTAGGAAGGCAGTTACCTAGGAACCTAGGAAGCTATTTACCTAGGAACCTAGGAAGCTAGGAAGCAAGCTAATTAGGTACATAGAAACCTAGATACCCAGGAAACAAGGAAGCCAGCTACCTAGGAACCTAGGAACCATGGAACCTAGCAAGCTAGGAACCTAAAAAGCTAGATACCGAGGAAACTAGGAAGCTAGCTATCTATCTACCTAGGAAGCTAGCTACCTAGGAACCTAAGAACATAGGAAGCTAGCTACTGAGGAACATAGGAACCTTGGAACATAGGTACCTAGCTACCTAGGAAGCTAGCTAACTAGGAACCTTGAAAACTATCTACCTAGGAACCTATGAAGCTAGCTACATATCTAGCTAGGATTTTAGGAACATAGGAACCTTGCTACCTAGGAACCTAGCGACATAAGAACCTAGGAACCTAGCTACCTAGGAAGCTAGCTATCTAGGATCTAGGAGCTACCTAGGAAGCTAGCTAGAATCTAGGAAGCTAGCTACCTAGGAACGTGGGAACATAGCTACCTAACTGGCAAGGATCCAAGGAACATATGAACCTAGGCATCTAGATACTTAGGAACCTAGGAAGCTTGCTACCTAGGAAACTAGCTACCTAAGAACCTAGGAATCAAGCAACCTACGAACATATGAACCTAGCTACCTAGCTACATAGGAACCAAGGAAGCTAGCTACCGAGGAACCTAGGAATCTAGCTACCTACGAAGATAGCTACCTAGTAACCTGGGAAGCTAGATACCTAGAAACATGAGAAGCTAGCTACCTAAGAACCTAGGAAGCTAGCTACCTAAGAACCTAGGAAGCTAGCTACCTAGGAACCTGGGAAGCTAGCTAACTAGGAACCTAGATACCTGGGAACCAAGGAAGCAAGCTAGCTAGGAACCTAGGAATGTAGCTACCTATATAGCTAGGATCCTAGCTAGCTAGGAAGCAAGGAAACTAGCTAGCTAGGAACCTGGGAAGCTAGCTACCTAGGAACCTGGGAAGCTAGCTACCTAGGAACCTGGGAAGCTAGCTACCTAGGAACCTGGGAAGCTAGCTACCTAGGAACCTGGGAAGCTAGCTACCTAGGAACCTGGGAAGCTAGCTACCTAGGAACCTGGGAAGCTAGCTACCTAGGAACCTGGGAAGCTAGCTACCTAGGAACCTGGGAAGCTAGCTACCTAGGAACCTGGGAAGCTAGCTACCTAGGAACCTGGGAAGATAGCTACCTAGGAACCTGGGAAGCTAGCTACCTAGGAACCTGGGAAGCTAGCTACTTAGATGCTTAGCTAAATAGGAACCTAGGAAACTAGCTACTTAGCTACAAAGGAAAATAGGAGGCTCGCTACCTATGAACATAGCTTCCTAGGAAGCTAGGAAGCTAGCTCGCTGGGAAGCTAGCTACCTAGGAACGAACCTAGGAAGCTAGGAACATATCAAATAATCTACCAAGGAACCTCACTATTTTGGAACCTCGGAAGCTAGCTACCTGGGAACCTCGGAAGCTAGCTACCTGGGAACCTCGGAAGCTAGCTACCTGGGAACCTCGGAAGCTAGCTACCTAGAAATCTAAAAACTTATGAAGCTAGCTACGTAGGAAGCAAGCTACCTAGGAATGTAGGAATCCAGCTACCTAGGAACCATGTAAGCTTGCTACCTAGCGAGCTAGGATCCTAGCTACCTAGGACCCAAGGAAGCTAGCTACATAGCTACCTAGGAAACTAGCTACCTAGGAACCTAGGAAGCTAGTGACATAGGAATCTAGGAACCTTGCTAACTAGGAATTTAGGAAGCTAGATACATAGAAACCTGGGAAACTAGCTACCTAGGAAACTAGGAAGCTACCTACCTAGGAACCTAGGAACCTAGCAACCTAGCAACTTAGCAAACTAGGAAGCTCGCTACCTAGCTACCTAGGAATCTGGCTACATAACCAAGTAGGATTCTAGTTACCTAGGAACCTAGCTATCTGGGAACATAGGAACCTAGCTAGCTAGGAACCTAGGAATCTAGCTACATATTAACCTAGGAAACTAGCTACATATTAACCTAGGAACCTAGCTACCTAGGAACATAGGAAGCTAGCTACTTAGCTGCCTAGGAACCTAGCTACATAAGAACCTAGTTAGCTAGCCACATATAAACCTAGCTACCAATCTACCTAGGAACCTAGCTACATAGGAATCTAGCTAAATTGGAACCAAGGAAACTAGCTACCTAGCTACCAAGGAAAATAGGAACATAGGAAACTAGCTACCTAGCTACCAAGGAAAATAGGAACATAGGAAACTAGCTACCTAGGAACATAGCTTCCTAGGAACCTAGAAACTTAGCTACCTAGCTACCTAGGAAGCAAGCGACCTAGGGACCTAGGAACCTAGGAAGCTAGCTACCTAGATAGCTAGAATCCTAGCGACCTAAGAACCGAGGAAGCTAGCTACCTAGATATCTAGGATCCTATCTACCTAGGAAGCAAGGAACCAAGCTAGCTAGGAAACTAGGAAGCTATCTACCTAGCAAGCTAGGATCCTAGCTACCTAGGAACCACGGAACCTAGCTAGATAGGAACTTCGGAACCAAGCTACCCAGGAAGCTTGGGAGCAGCTACTAAGGAACATGGGAACCTACCTAATAGGAAACTAGGAACCTAGCAAGCTAGCTACCTAGGAAGCTTGGAAGCTAGGAAGCTAGGTACCTAGGAACCTTGCTTCCTAGGAAAGTAGGAAGCTAGGTACCTAGGAACCTATGAAGCTAGCTACCTTGGAACCTAGGAAGCTAGCTAGCTATTAACCTAGGAAGGTAGCTACCTAGGGACCTAGGAACTTATGAAGCTTACTAACTAGTTAGCTAGGAAACTCGCTACCTGGGAACCTAGGAAACTCGCTACCTGGGAACCTAGGAAACTCGCTACCTGGGAACCTAGGAAACTCGCTACCTGGGAACCTAGGAAACTCGCTACCTGGGAACCTAGGAAACTCGCTACCTGGGAACCTAGGAAACTCGCTACCTGGGAACCTAGGAAACTCGCTACCTGGGAACCTAGGAAACTCGCTACCTGGGAACCTAGGAAACTCGCTACCTGGGAACCTAGGAAACTCGCTACCTGGGAACCTAGGAAACTCGCTACCTGGGAACCTAGGAAACTCGCTACCTGGGAACCTAGGAAACTCGCTACCTGGGAACCTAGGAAACTCGCTACCTGGGAACCTAGGAAACTCGCTACCTGGGAACCTAGCAAGCTAGCTACCTGGGAACCTAGCAAGCTAGCTACCTGGGAACCTAGCAAGCTAGCTACCTGGGAACCTAGCAAGCTAGCTACCTGGGAACCTAGCAAGCTAGGAAGCTTGGAAGCTAGCTACCTAGGAAGCTTGGAAGCTAGGAAGCTAGCTACCTAGGAACCTAGGAAGCTAGCTAGCTATTAACCTAGGAAGCTAGCTACCTAGGGACCTAGGAACTTATGAAGCTTACTAACTAGTTAGCTAGGATCCTAGCTACCTGGGAACCTAGGAAACTAGCTACCTTTCTAGCTAGCATCCTAGCTACCTAGTAACCTAGGAACCTAGCTACCTAGGAACCTAGTTACCTAGGAATCTTGGAAGCTTGATACCTAGGAACCTAGGAACATAGCTACCTATCTGGGTATGATCCTAGGAACATAGGAACCTAGGAATCTAACTACCTAGGAATCCAGGAAGCTAGCTACCTACCTAGACAGGATCCTAGCTACCTAAGAACCAAGGAACCTAGCTACCTAGGGACCTAGGAAGCTAGTTACCTAGGAATCTAGCTACCTAGGAACCAAGTAAGCTAGCTACCTAGCAAGCTAGGATTCTATCTACCTAGGAACCAAGGAACCTAGCTAGCTAGGAACCTAGGAACCTCGGAAGCTAGCTACCTAGGAACCTAGGAACCTGGCTACCTAGGAAACTAGAGAGCTAGCTACCTAGGAACATAGTAAACTAGCTTGCTAGGAATCTTGGAACCTAGCTACCTCGGAAACTAAGAAGCAAGCTACATGTGAACCTAGGAACCTAGCTACCTAGGAACCTAGGAACCTAGATACCTAGGAACATAGATACCTAGGAACCGAGGAAGCTTGCTACCAAGGAAGCTAGGATGCTAGCTAACTAGGAACCTAGGAACCAAGGAACCTAGCTAGTTGGGAACCTAGGAAGTGAGCTACCTGGGAACCTAGGATCCTTGGAACCTAGGAAGCTAGGAACATAGCTACCTAGCTGGCTATGATCCTAGGAACATAGTAACCTCGGAAGCTATCTAGCTAGGAACCTGGGTATCTTGCTACCTAGGAACCTGGGAACCTAGCTACCTAGGAATCTAGCTACCTAACTAGCTAGGATCCTAGCTTGCTAGGAACCGGGGAAGCTGGCTAGCTAGGGACCTGGGAAGCTGGCTAGCTAGGGACCTGGGAAGCTGGCTAGCTAGGGACCTGGGAAGCTGGCTAGCTAGCTCGCTAGGATCCTAGGAACAAAAGAACCTAGGAATCTAGCTACTGAGGAAACTAGGAGGCTAGCTATCGAGCTACCTAGGAAGCCAGCCACCTCCTAGGAACCTAGGAAGCCAGCCACCTCCTAGGAACCTAGGAAGCCAGCCACCTCCTAGGAACCTAGGAAGCCAGCCACCTCCTAGGAACCTAGGAAGCCAGCCACCTCCTAGGAACCTAGGAAGCCAGCCACCTCCTAGGAACCTAGGAAGCCAGCCACCTCCTAGGAACCTAGGAAGCCAGCCACCTCCTAGGAACCTAGGAAGCCAGCCACCTCCTAGGAACCTAGGAAGCCAGCCACCTCCTAGGAACCTAGGAAGCCAGCCACCTCCTAGGAACCTAGGAAGCCAGCCACCTCCTAGGAACCTAGGAAGCCAGCCACCTCCTAGGAACCTAGGAAGCCAGCCACCTCCTAGGAACCTAGGAAGCCAGCCACCTCCTAGGAACCTAGGAAGCCAGCTACCTAGGAACCACGGAACCTAGCTACATAGGAATCTAGTAAGCTAGCTACCTAGCTGACTAGGATCCTAGGAACATAGGAACCTAGGAATCTATCTACCTAGGAACCACGGAACCTAGCTAGATAGGAACTTAGGAACCAAGCTACCTAGCTGGCTAGGATCCTAGGAACATAGTAACCTAGGAATCTAGCTACCTAGGAACCCAGGAAGCTATCTACCTAGGAACCTGGGATGCTAGCTACCTTGCTAGCTAGGAACCTAGGAAGCTAGCTAGCTTGCTAGCTACGATCCTACCTACCTAGCAACCTAGGAAGCTTGCAACCCAGGAAGCTAGCTACCTAGGAAGCAAGGAAGCTGGCTACCTAGGAAGCTGGCTACCTAGCGACCTAGGAACCTGGCGACCTGGGAAGCTAGCTACCTTGCGACCTAGGAAGCTAGCTACATAGGAATGTAGGAACCTAGGAAGCTAGCTAGCTAGGAACCTAGGAACCTAGCTACCTAGGAACCTAGCTACTTTGCTACCTAGGAACGTGGGAAGCTGGCGACCTGGGAAGCTGGCGACCTGGGAAGCCAGGAAGCGAGCTACCTGGGAAGCTGGGAAGCTAGGAAGGCGGGAAGCTGGCTACCTAGGAACCTAGGAAGACTTGTAGTAGGGCTGGCTTCCTGAAAGAGCCAGCACCAAACATGTACCATAAAAACAATTTAGAGGCAGCTCGATAGCCTCATTTTATGAAAAACAAGAACCCCAGGACACACAAATCAGATGTAGTATGGAAATCATCAGCCAGAGAGTGAACCTACTTTTTGCTGCAGAAGTTCTGGCAGGCTCTGCTCCTTCCCTCCCTGAAGCAGGGGCAGGTAGAGCAGTGCAAGGTGCACAGGATCAGTGCTCTCTCAGGGCACAGCCCTGCTTGTAGTGATGCGGATGGACAGTGGAAGATTGCACCCCACCTGTTCAGCAGCAGAGTTCAGTTTCCCTACTCTGCTGCAAGGAAGTGTTTTCTGATTAGCTGAATAAATCCACAGCTGTGCTTGTTGTCACCTTGGTAATCTACTTGGAGCAGTTTCTCCCTTCAATAGCTCTCAAAATTGGCACTGAAAGGATGATAAGTTTTTAAAACACCTGGGAAACATTTCTGGACTTCTTATCTGAACGCCATCTAGATGGGCACACACCATTGCTCCCTTAATCTGGAGGCTGAATTTCCTTGCTGACACAGACAGGATGAAGAGGCACAATCACTTCATACAAAGAACATGTGGCAAGAGGTTTGTTAAGGACTCATATCAGAACAAACCTCAACTGCTGTCTCCAATGAGAGGACAGACAGGATACCCTCATTTTCTGAGGTGTCCTGCAGGATCCCACAGGGCTGCAGGTCCCTCGAAACTGTCACTCCAGACTCCAGTGGAGGGCAAGCATGAGCAGCAATAGTGCAGCTGCACATCTCATGTCCGACAGCAAGACTCGGGTCAGGGCCTGAAGGCTTGAGTCCCTGCATGCACAACAGAGATCACTCAGATTCCCCGAAGGGTTCCATGCCACTCCTTCCTCCCTGAATGAATAACAGCAATGGAGAACTCCTGTGTAGATTTTGTTTGCTTTTGAACAAAAAAGGAACAGCTGTTGAGGGCTTTTTTGTTACTGTTGTTCTAATTGCAAGAATTTCTGTGCTGAATATTTAGGCTGTGCTCTCTGTGTAGACTAACACAGTTATTAAAGCAGCAGACACAGTATGTCACAGCACTGCTCCATACAGGCTACCTGGGGCCTGCTGCAGCTTCTAGGCATTGCCACAGCCAGATTGTAAATCCTGGCACTGTTTGCAGCTATGCAGCAAGTTTATGGTTAACATGATACTGTGAGTAGGGGCTGGGCTGCCCCCTGGCAGGGCAGTGGCTGGGAGATGGATGCTTTGTGCAGTAAGGTGAGGCAGCAGTCTGCTAGATGGGAAAGCCTTGGAAATCCAAGGAAGGGAAACCCTACACTAGTACTGCGTAACAGCACAAACAATAGCTCAAGTGCTCTACCAGCTAATACTGTTCTTCCTGAACATCACATTTCTTTAATCGTTATACTCCCAGATAGGAAAGCATCCTCAGTGAATGAAATAGGCTTCTACCCACTGTCCCTGATCCTGTCTCTTTTTGTTTTGCTGTGTCCTTCAACCCAGATCACCCTCTATAAGGTGACATTTTCCAACATCAGCATTGAAACTGAGGTTCTGAATGGCAGGGGGCCTCACACTACAGTAGTTCAATGAGACACCAAAACTCTTCATCATAACACATCCACTGGCAGACAGCTTTGTAAAAAAAGCTTTTGATGCCTGAGTATTGTTGTTTGCTCATGTTCTTCTTGTTCTCCAGGTCTTACCAAAGGCAGCCAGCATCCAACAAGCTGTGGCTACAGACTGTGCTGACTCCCTTGGAAGAAAGCTGTCAGCTGGAACTTGCACAAAAAAGGATATCCATGCACTGAACTTTCAGTGAAGAACTTCTTACACTGATCATGAGCTTTCTATTTCATATATTTATAGAATCACTGAGGTTGGCAAAGTCCTCTAAGATAATCAAGTCCAACTGTTGACCCATTCCCACCCCATGCCCTCCAACCACGTCCCTCAGTGCCACATCTAGAGATGGTGATTCCACCACCTCCCCGGGCAGCCTGTTCCAATGCATCACCACCATTTCTAGGTAGAATTTTTTCCTAATATTCAAACTGTTTTGCTGAATTTGATGCCTGAAGATATTTCATAAAACACCTCAAGTGCTGAAGCTAAAATTAACGAGCCTCTAACTCCATTACAGTGAAATGCCTCATTGCTACACTGCTTGCAAATAACCAGATCAAACAGTTTCATACACATTGCACTGTGATAACTCAAAACCTGACCCTTCTATCCAAACCATGAAGAGGTGCATGCTTTTCACCTTGCATTTCTGTAGGAATGGTTGAAGGAGAGCAATTCTTGCTGTATGTTTTCTGCACAGAGATCCCCAGGGCTGGAAAATCTGACTACACCTCAGCCTTGTGAGTTATAGAAAATCTGGAGTTTTAAAACTACTATTGTAGCAAAAATTTGATAAATTTAAGAAAAATTTAGAGGTTTGGGAACTCAGAAGATCTAGTAATCAAACTCATGACATGAGAAACTAAGCTGTAACAATAACGTGAAAAAGCTTGAGCTCATCCACATGGGTTTTCAGGAAGTGAAAGAAGAGCAGTTTTCAGGGGGTGCCACTGCTGCCACTCCCTCAGTCAGCACTGAGGCATCCTGCTCCCCTGTGCACGAACAGCTGCTCAACCTGGTGTTACTGCAGCACTGCTGCACACAATAAAACCCAAGAAAGACTTCCTCTGCAATGGCAAAAGTGACAGACCAAGATCCTAACTACTCATGTTGTCTTCCTCTTTTACTACTCTTTGTACCTATTTGCTACACACCACAGGGTCGAGACATGGCAGCATGGCACTGAGGCAGCAGATGCAACTGTCCAGCTTGCATCATTTTGCTCCTTAATTTTACATGGAAAAAGCAGCTACCAAGCATAGGATGAATTCCAGCAGGGTGAAATCTAGCTTCTCCTGATTATTGACATTGCACAGGCTTTTCTCATTGCAGGAAAATATTTTTGCCTTCTATACTAAATGAAAACCCAGTAGCATTTTGCAAGGTGAGGTGTTTCAGTGGGGACTTTAGAAACCTGTGACTCTTGCATGACCATTTGCCTCCTGCATGCTGCAATAAGTTATCCAATTTGTCAGAGGAGCTTGAGGCCACGGCTTGGCCCTGTCTCAGCCCCAGCACCTAATGAAAAGAGGCTCAGAGAATTGTCAGTTCTGAGTATTTGCTACAGAAGAGCTCAAAAGTCATTTAAAAACAACAACAGTAAGAAACATACCAAAAGGCAGAAGGGGGGGGGCACACACAGGAGGAGCTCTCTCTGCCAGCAGGGTCTG
This sequence comes from Cyrtonyx montezumae, assembly GCF_038088225.1. Classification (NCBI taxonomy): domain Eukaryota; kingdom Metazoa; phylum Chordata; class Aves; order Galliformes; family Odontophoridae; genus Cyrtonyx; species Cyrtonyx montezumae. The sequence continues at coordinate 61,757 of NW_027071824.1, forward strand.
AACTCCTACACAGCTCCTCCTTCAAAAAGGCTGTCCTCAAAGGTGACACTTCTATATTTTACTCATTTGCAGAGCAGGAAATACGCTCTGACCCAGCCCTATTTACACAGGGCATTGAATGTTTTTTTGTTTTTTTAAATCCAAACACGCAATGCTGAAAATAGAATGGATAATTGCAATACTGATGTAACACTGCACTTAGGTCTCTAAAGGTTGTGTGTAATTTTTTATTTATTTTTTTTTTACATTTCATAATTGTTCCATCTCACCCTTTCTGCCTTTTGTAAAGCATTTGAACTTTCTCCTCTGGCCTCAGCTTTCTAAAATAAGCTTTTTACTGATTCAGGAATGAGTGATGCTCATCTGGAGTGAACAAAGGCAGAGCAACCACGCAGCAGCTAAGCATAAAACAATTGCAGTGGGTTTGGATTTAAAAATCATTGCTGATGCACTCACCTGCTCTGTCCCATGCAGGACGTGATCATTCACATTGCATTTGCCACTGCCTACCCGTGGGCTGGTTGCCCCACTGCTCTTAAAGACATCCAATCAAAGTCCCCCACAGTTACTGTAAAACACAAAGCAAGGTAAATTTACAGACAGTTTCACAGACCAGATCCCACTGATTTTAGGCACCTTTTAGCTCTTTCCAGTGAGGATGCACCTTTGAAACCAAGCTGTGGCACTTCTGCCTGAGACACGGAGGGCAAAGCAGGCTGGCAGCACACAGAGCTGTAGGTATGTCACTAAAGGGACTCTCCTAGCCTGGGACCACTTGAGTGAGGGTGCACTTGATCCCATTGCCTATGTCATTGGAAAAGATGTTAGAGCACTCATCCCACTTGCCACTGGCTTCCACCTTGGCATAAAGCCACTTACCACAACTTTCTGGCTGTGACCACCTGGCCAGTTCTTTATCCACCCTTTGAATCAATATCTCTTCAAATTTGAGATAATGATATAAGACCACGTCAAAGGCCTTGCACAAGTCCAAGTAGATAAAAATCAGTTTTTTTTTTTGTCTGGGTTGAAAGAGCACACAGCTGGCTCATGTCCAGCTTTTTTGTCCATCAGGGACCCCTCATCCCACTTATCTGCAGGAGATCTCTCAGTGAGTTCTTCTCCCAGTCTATACTTTGCACAGTCTGTACAATCTGCGATTGCCCTAGCACGAGTACAACATAATGCACTTGACCTTGTTCAATCTCATTAGATTCTCACATGCTCACTTTATGAACTTTTTGTCCAGGTCCCCCTGGATGGCATCCCTCCCATCTATTGTACCAACTGCACCACACACCTTGGTGTCAGTGTCATAGTTCTGTGTCTGGATGCAGAGATGTCTGAAAAATCATATCTATTCTGTTTCCACCCACCTCCCAACCCAGAATCATAAATTTGTTTGAGTTGGAAGGGACCTTTAAAGGCCATGTAGTCCAACTCCCCTGCAATGAACAGGGAGACCTGTAGCTCAATCAGGTTGCTCAGAGCCCCACCTAGCCTGATCTTGACTATCTGCACAGTCTCAGAACAAAATGTGTATATAAATATACACACAGATTATATATAGAATCAGGTTTTGCAAATCCAGCAGTGTTGCACACAAATTGTACCCTTCTCCATGGAGGCAGTGAAGAAGCTGATCATTTGGAGGAGAGCACACTCAACTACCAGTGATGGGACTCTTCTGTGGCCACAAAACCAAAACCTCCCTGTCTCTGAGTTGGCCTGCTGCATTGCTGCTGCCTCAGTGAGCCACTGCAGGGTGACATCAACAAGAGCTGGGTTGAGAGAAAAGTGAAGAGTGATGCCACAGCTCAGCATGAGGAGGGATAGTTGTCTCGTTTCAGAAATAAGGGCCTTGCAATTGTCACTGCATGGCAAAGAGCACTCACAAGATGTGCTGTAAATTTTGACCATCTGTGTGAAGGCATTCCAAGCATCAGATGAAGATATTTTCTTTCTTTAATTGCAAGCTTAAATGAATACTATTTATCAGCTTTCTCCTACTGCTGCACTGCTTTCAGCCACAATACCTCTCAAGGAATTAGAGCACTGCAAATATTTGCTGAATTTAACTTGTCTCCATATAATTATTTCTTTGCAGAAGAAAAACACATATTGAGATTGCTGATAGTGCCTGAAATTAAGCATTTATAGGAGCAGTTACACATCTCACCAAAGTCAAGATCTCCTGAACCTGGTTTTGTGTTGATGACAGAGACATTTCAATCTGTTGCCAAAAGGCTTTCCTGCTAAAACTGGGAAAAGCTTTCCCTCATTTCCCTGTGCAGGAGCTTCTGTCTCCAAGTGGGATAAAGAAGCATCCTGAAGCAACAACCATTGGGACACATTGGCCTCATTTTGCATTTCAGCCCAGCTGTGCACTTGTAAACAGCTGTGTTCTGCAAGAATCACCAGGAGACCTTGAATTACCAAGCCATGAATGTCAGTATTAGGAGGCGATCATTAACAATAGCTGCATGCCCTGAAAGCCTCTCATTTAATGGAGTGCTAAAAGATTATTTGCCCTGTAATATTAAGAATCCTGCTATCTAAGTGCCTCATCAGTTTAAGACATGCCCTTTAATTCCTGTTACCTAGCTGAAACTGAACGTCAAACCTGCATGGACTCTGCTTGCATCAAAAATGAATTGCTTCTAGCTGCTGGAAGCTGACTTTTCCTGTCCAAATTTACATATCTGAGTAATGGGATGCAATAGAAATGTGGTTAGGATACTCAGATGGAAGGATTAGCACTTACAAAGAGCAGATAACTCTGTGAGACCCTTCCAAAAAGCCACTCTTGCCACAGAAAAACTGTCTGGTAACGACCTGCTGCACCCAAATGACTTCCTTTTAGATGCAAAAAACAGAGGTCGTTTAATGCATGGAACTAAAGCTTGTTAAATAGAATGTCTGCACGTGGTGCAGCTCAAACAAGGTTGTATAAACCAGTTCCACCAAACTGCAAACCTTGTGCTTAATTAGGAACTCAGAACATGAAGCCACGTGAAAGGCACATGGATACCTTACAGAAATATGGGAGTGATTTTTGTGGCTAGGCATCTCCTGCTGTCTTCCCTCTCCATCTGCCAACATAAAGAGTCTGGACTCCCTTTGCCTGAAGTCCAACAATTTTATTGCTTAAATGCATTAGTAATTTCATTAACTTGAATGTTTGGGGATTTTTTTTTTTAGGCCCCAGCCTAAAGCCAGGTAGAGTTTATGGAGAAGATAATCGCTCTACTTGTACAGGAAGATTAATAGGCCAAAGGAGAGTACTCTGATCGTCCTGCCTGATCTCTCACCATCCCCGACAAGGCCTGAAGAACTTGCAGTAAATAAATAAAGGCTAATCCTAAACTTCTAACATTTTCTGAACCCTAAGAAGGCAAAGGAGCCCCTTTTTTTCCTGGTATAAATGCCCCACTGGCAGGGATCAGTTTCTGTGCTGTTGGGCCACTCCATCAGTATTGCTGATATATATATATATAGTTTTCCACTAAGCCTGTACATGAAAACTCTTTTCTGATATTTTTCTCCACCTTATTCTTCCACCCTCGGCATTACAGTTCCTTGCCTCTAATTTCAGGGCTGCCTCTTTTTTTTTTTTTTAATCTCCTCATCCCAGCCTGCAACTCAAACAAGAGCTGAGATTTTTATTTTACTTTTTGCCATTCAGTGCTTCCATTCACCCAACCCTTGTTTACTGGTGTGGCATTGATTCCTCTTGCAAGGTACTGACCACAAGCAAAGAAGCTCTGAAGCCACCAGGGAAATCCCACACTCCCTCTTCCCAGAACTAAGCCCAGAAGTACACTGCAACAAATATGAGAATCAAGTGAACTTTACAGACTTCTTGCTTTTTAGGCTAAAGCATGTTCAGTTGGATTAAAAAAAAAGCCTGAGAATATAACAATTCAGAAATTGTAGACCAGGAATTACATTAGCATGGCTAAGCTTCAGCACTTTATGAGCAATGAGTCTTACAATGGGAATATTTTGGTATTCAGGACACCGAGAGCTCAGAATTCCTGATAATAACTGCTCTTTTTTATTAGTATAGCTGAATAATCCTTTTTCTTTTGATTAAAATATCTGTAAGATTACTTCATGCTGCAAACTGAAATTAATACAGAAAGCCTGTACTCCACTTCAGTGAGTTATTTGCTAAGTCATATCAGACCAACAACCTCAGACAGATAGATTGCTCCAGCCACAACCTCAAAGTGTGCTTGTGTTAGGAATAGCAGATATAGTGGATAATTCAATGGTTCCTCCTGCTGGCTCAGCTCAGGGCTCCTCTCGAGCAGAGTTCAGCACTATGAAATTTGCATCCCAGAAAATAATGCCCATTTTTTCTTGGCTGGAGCCAACATATTCATTAATCTCAGCACTTCAGAACAGACTTGCTCTGACTGACCACAGATGAAAGGTCACTGCTTTGTCAGCTCTGCTCCTCAGACTCCTCTCATTAAATTTCCATAGAGATGCCACATACTTTGCTTGTTAAGAAGCAAGGATTTTTAGGATTAGCTTAACATTTGCCAGTTCAAACAGATTGACTAAGAGAATCCAAAGGATGTCTGGGGCTCAAAAATGGGACCAATGTGCATCCCCAGAATATAGTATCTCCAAATAGTTTGTTCAAGTTATATATCTAGTGGAAGCTGACATTATTATTTTTAATACTTGGTGGGCACTGGCTAGTATCTTAGGGCATGACCTGGCTGGAGAAAACCTGCCTTATTAGATGCCATCTCAAGAGCTCAAAATCCACTTCCTTGTTAAACCTGGGCTAGAAATTAATATACAACAAGATCAAAAAGATCACCACTATTATCATAAAAATGGTAGTAAACTGAAGCACTGGAACAGGTTGTCCAGAGAGGTGGTGGATGCCCTGTGCCTGCAGACATTCAAGGTCAGACTGGATGGGACTCTATGCAACCTCATCAAGCTGTATCCCTGTTCAATGCAGGGGAGCTGGATGAGATGGCCTTTAAAAGTCTCTTCCAACTTGATTCCAACTATTCTATATGCTCTAATTAACTGAAGAACATGCATGAAATATTCCAGTAATTGATTTCTGGAAACCAACTGGCCAAGGAAGGATATCAGCAGGCTGGCAGCCTTCTTTCTGGATGGTTTCCTGTTATTAAACCAGAAGGCAGCTCATCTTCCTGACCCAGCAGAGGAATATGGTTTATAGCCTCTTCTTACTTATGAGATCAGGAGATTGCACCAGTTTTCTCCCATCTCAAGGAAATAGCCATTACAAGCTTAAATAAAAATTAGTGTCCAAAAAGCCACATTTTCCATTCTTAGAAGAAAAGCATGTTAGGAAGCATCACAAATAAGAGCCACAACTCACACTGCTAGCAGTGGAGAGAGACAGCTGATGCCTCCAATGATTACATTTCTCTTGTCATCAGATATGTTCAGCAGAGATGAAAAATTCATTTCATCACAAAAATCCTTTGTTAAAGCCTCTCTCTTGCAGAGAGAGTGCTGCAGCCCAATCTGCTTAGCACACCACATGCCTAGCAGTGACCATGGGAGACAGCATTTGATGTGAGCTACAGTCTGTAAGCAGAACAGCATATTTAGAGAGTTATTCCAATTAGTTTTCCCTGGTTAAGATTCATTTTTGCTTTTGATAACATAGATTAAGTTGATCATTCAGAAATTCAGCCCCCTTGCCATCCCATTACACTCTTACCAGGGCAGACAAAAATACCAGGAAAGCCAAGTTTTAAGGAATGATTTAGAGAATGAGTTGAACTGGCTTAAAAAGTTACTGCTGTTATATCTGCTTGCTCAACCCCAAGGCTCCCAGCCCTTTGCTATCAGATCTACTGTGCTCTGCACCTGCTGCACATTCTCTCATTTCACCATAATTTGGCATTCACAAAACACCAGTGCCAGGAATTTGCTACTGCTCCTGGCAGGTAAAAGCACACTCTGCTTTGCAGCTGTTTGCTGTACATCTACTAAAGTTTTCAGAGGCTGTAAAAGCAGGAGAAGTATAAAAAACATTTCCATCCTTTCCATTGCTACTGCAATGTGTCAAATCCCCAGCAGGTGCAAACAAGTATGAGATTTTCCACCTTGTGCCACCACCTGCTCTGAGCTTTCATCACTTAATTCAGCCCAAAACCCCATGAGCATGCAACCTGAACTTCCTCATGCAAATTCTCCTTTAGATTTAAAATGATCAAACTAACGTTCTGCTGGGCAGCAGTTTCATCCTGACAGCTATTTGGAAAGGCTTCCAGCTTGTCCACTATCATTTATGCTCAGAGCTAGAGTCAACCACTACCAAGGGGAGCAAATCCATTTGAACTCCTTCATTTTCTCTCATAGCAGCAGAGAGATGCAGGAGTGCTCCATGCCCCCCACCACACCTTCCCTCTTCTCCCTACAAGCACCCTCCTAGGATGCTCTTACTGCTGGCCCAAAGTAGTCAGAACAGGTTTATCAGGAGTCCTGTTACAATAGAGGAGGTGATGAGGGGAACAAAGGGGTTAGAGCTGGCAATAAACATTTATTTTATAGTTCTATAGGTAAGATCGATGTACTGAAAGATAATAAGAGGGGAAGCAAGTCCTTACCCAGACAATTACTGTACTTCACAGCCTTTCCTCTCCCACATATCACACCTTTTCATATGACACTGAAAAGGTTGGATAAGAGGGTGGCAATGAATTAAGCAAGATACTCCTTACTTCTGAGCCTGAAGAGCTACTAGAAAGCTTTGCTTCAGGGAAAGGGGTGAGGCTCTTCCAGATTCACACTGCCAGTAGCCTTTACAGCAAAGGCTAGGGGGCTCTCCCATAGCATCAGCTAAGGGGGAACCTCACATAAAGCTTCACTGTTCAGGGTAAATGGCCTTAAGTTGCACCAGGGAAGGTTCAGGTTGGATATGAGGAAAAAATTATTCTCAAAAAAAGTGCTGAAGCATTGGAATATGTTGCTGTATTGCTAACAGATGCATAGTTAACAGCATAAGTAATTCAAATAGTACTCATATAGATGTTGTATCATTAACAGATGTAAAATTAACAGAATGAGCAGTTCCAATAGTATGGTAGCCACGAGAAAGATTACTGCAGTGGAAGGAAACAATCAAAAAGAGTTTGAATGCTCACCTGTATCTCAGGCTAATATCAGAAACTCCAAAAGAGCAGCATCTAGGAAGAAATCCTCCCCCAGCTGAGGTCAACCCTTAAATGGGGTCAAGGAGAGGTGGAGCCAGACCCTTCCAGTCACATAGGTGAAATGTCTTTCACCTGTGCTCCTGCGATTGACTCAGTGCTCACCTCAGGTGGTCAATCAGTGGCTCAGGCCATGATTCAACAGGTCCCATACAGTTCCCAGGGAGGTGGTGGATTTGCAATCCTTGGATGTGCTTAAGGAAAGGGAATAGTACACAGTTTAATGGGCAGTGATGTGGTACCTGGACAGTTAGACTATGTGATCTGAGAGCTCTTTTCCAACCTCAGTGATGCCCCCTGAGACCTTAGCTCTATAACAGCAGAAGAAACCACAGAAAGTTTTGAAAGGTATTTGGAGATTATGGGGAATGCACCACATTTCTCTAGAGGCTGTTGGAAAGTAACCCACACAGGAGAAGCAATACATCATGTCATGATCTCCACCCACCCACCACACAACTGGAAGAGCATTAACAACCCTCCTCTCCCCACACTCATCAGCAGCATCACCAGGGGCAGCCACATTTGCCACCCAGAGGCAGGTAAGGGTGTTTTAGGCAGCAGCAATGTGAACCCAGCTGGAATCAGTTACAGAAGAGACATGGCCATATCTCAGAACTTTAGTAGTCAGAAAACGGTATCTGCAAAATGACTATTTTGTGTTTAAACTAAGACTGATAGTGCCAGGAGGGACGGTGACTCAGAGGCCTCATATCCATTCCTCCTCAGGGCCCATGATTGTGTCATCCTGCGTCAAGCACCAAGCCAGCTCTGCTTTACTGCTGCAGAAACCTGTTTTTCATGCCCTTGTTTCCTGCCTGATGGTTTCTTGCATAGGTGGCAGCAGAAGTCTATCACACAACATCACAGAGCCTGTTCAAGGAGAGTGCTGCACTGGGATGATTTCATCTCTGTTTGAGCTTATTTTTATTATGCTGGTGATACAGGTACTTTATCCTTTTGGTTTAGCTTGAATGGATTGTTGAGCTCACATCCCAAAATGAGAGAGGAAAACAGCTCTGAGGTGCTTCTAAAATAAGAGGAGTCCATCAGCAACTTTACAATGACTTTACATCCATGCCTCATGTTCCCCCGTGCATCAGATCCTTTAGGGCATATTGGCTTCTTGCATTTCCCACTGTCACTGAGAAAAAGACTGCCAAGGTAAATATTACTAACCCACCAAACCCAACACAGTGTCAATCCTAGTAGCTGTACCATCCATCAGGTGTATTTGCTCCAAATGAAATTCAAGTAGAAAGAGGGTTAGAAAATGGACTGCATTTCCTCCTTACCCATAGGCCCAGTCTACTTCAATAAGGAACATACTCAGAAGAATGCTTGGATGCACCTAGCCAGCGCCATACTGATCTGATGAAAACATTCCACTTTCAGACAATGCTACTGAGCCTTGGGAGAGCATCCATAATGTGTTGACACACAATTCTGTCAGAGGAAAATTGAACAAGAGACATGGCTGCTCCCAAAGCCAGCTTTGGCTGGGCCCATGTGGTCTGCAGAACCATGAACCTGAATCCAGGTGACACTTCAGGCATTAGACAGCCACGCTCTCTCTGGGCTTCCAGGCCATCTCTGTGCTGACACACAAGTGATGACATGCATGATATGGCTCAGTTTCAGCAGTAAATCCCAATACATGGCCATGGTGAGTACATGGTCCTAATGCTTGGTCTGGCAGCCACAAGCCATGGGCCTCAGTGAACTGCTCTACGTTTGTAGTCATGTCACTTCCCGTGGCTTGGAGCCGGGTTAGACAGCACCATGGGGAAAGCTCTGGTAGCCTTGCTCAGCTCTGAGTCTTAATGATACAGTTCTCCACACACAACAGGACGCTTCTGCTAAGAGGCCAGCACTAGGAGACCCAGGGCAATGGATTCATGCTGACAGATATCCAGGCTTAAACTTATCTCTCTAATAGGATTAACATACAGGCGTTTGTTTCCCTAGCCCTATTAGAAACCCCAATAATTACTTTTTTAGCAGCTATCAGAGAGTTTCTGTCAAAACCAAAGAGCCGCCACACTCCCAGTCTCACTTTGCAACATCTCCCATGATGATTAAATACAAAATGTTAAGAAAAACCTCTCTTTGCCTCTCTCCATCCCATCTGCCCCACAGATGTAGAAATTTGAGGGAAGGTTTTGGGTCCCAACAATGCTTTTGCATCCTTTTCTCCATCTGAAATGATAATCAGAGTCACACTAAAGCTCCACTGCTGTTTCTTTTCCCTCATTTCACTCACTCTGACACCAGTGGGTTCTTGAATTCATCATGTTTGGAAAGGCAGAGCACTTCATTGAAAGCTATCAAGGGCTTCCACCAGAAGCCAGCAGCCTTTGCCTAGGTCACGGCTATTATAAACCTTAGTAGGCCACTACAGGGATAACACTGACTGCAGCAGCTACATCTTTAAGCCCATTCTTTTAGATGTAGACACAAACTGACTCTCTTAGAATATTTTTAGGACCATTTCTTCCATACAATCCAACTACATATAAAAAAGAAAAAAAAAAAGAAAAAAAACCAAATCACCACACAACTGTTTTCTTTCAGGAAACAAGACTAAAAAATGCCTATTTTTTTAAACTTTTCTATTAAACACTGCCATAATGATGAGAATAAAGGCCATCCTGCCCTGCCCTGGATGCTGGGGCTCAGAGGAAGATCCAGCAAAGGCTTTTTTTGTTTGTTTCATTTTTCTTTTTAACTTCAAAGGATATGGGTAGACAAAAAGATTTTTTAAAGTGTGCTGATTCTTGCTTTAGGTAGAAGAACCTATAAAATAAGCAATAGATTAGCCCAGTACCATCTGAGCAGCAATAAGGCCAATCTTGCAAACAACATCATTAGCTAATCTGCCCTCAAAGTTAAAGGATTATAATCAGTGATCTTTTTTCCATATCTACAGAACAGATCTATTGCCCTCTTCCTGTGTCTGCTCACATATCTGTGGAGAGTTTTCTCTCAGAAAACAAGAAGTTAAGATCAGTAAAGCTAGAATTTTTTCTGATGGAAGGTAGTGCATCAGAACAAAGTATCTGTGGCCATTAAATAAAAGAAACTTGAAGACCTACATTATGTTCCTCTTCATCCAAAGGACAATGAATCCTTGCTCTATTCCCTTTTCTAAAGCTTATTAATAAGTTTTGGAAATGCACTGAACATGATGGGAATCATCATTCCAATATTGCTTTGCAGTGCCAAGCTAAAACACCAGTAAATTAAAACTCCTTTTATCAGTACAGAGGAGGGATCTACCAGTGAATGATCTCCCATCCACTTCATAGGTAAGATTACAGATAGAAATGGGTAGCCTACCAGAGGGGACAGCTCAAGCTCTTTAAAACCCCAGGTGACCTGCTGCCAATGTTTCCTTTTTCCTACTTGTTTCAAATTTTATTGTAGCTTCTTGACCTCATTAGAAGACTCCAAAACCTACTTTGGGACTGAGGTTGGTAGAAAATTGAACTGGACTCAAGGAATATTCAATCAAAACAACACAATCACCAGAAAGCCTCCACAGAGCTAAAAAGGAAAATCACTTTGCTGCTAGCATTCAGCTCTGAAAAACGCGACTCGATATGGGGATTTGCAGCAAATGATATACATGAGATCTGTGCAGGCCATCTGAAGCATCCTGGCTTGTTTGCTCCTGGAGCACCATGGCTAGAATGGGTGCTTGCCTCCAAGGGGCTGCCACCACCACGGCAGGAACTCATTTTGGCAGCCTTTGCTTTGCTGCTTCAAAAGCAGTGACACATTTCCAGCCATTGCTGCTCAGAGTTAAAAGCTTGTCATAACATGTCAGGTGGCGAGGCTGCAGCACGAGGCTGATGAGACAACTTTCAGTCCACTGCAAACAGCCTGCTCTGGGTGCTGAAGGGATGGAGAGCTGGCATCTGAGTACTGAAAAAAGGCTTTCTCTGCTTATGGCAGAATCTATCTCCCTCCTCTTGCCAGGGGATCCAGTTGGAAATTTGGACAAATTTTTATTTTAAAATGTATAATGACTTTTCTTGTTGGAAACATTGTCACAAGCTTCAGAGTTGAGCAATACTCCCAAAAGAAGAAAAGAAAGAACCTTGAACTCTTTGTTACAGAACAGAATAAGTATCTGCCAGGTGAGATCAGAACAAGGAGAAATGGCATTTCCCACACCCAAAGTACCTTAGAATTATTAGTTCTCTGGTAACTCTGGTTCACAAAGAGTAATGTTACTTCCAAATTCTCTCACGGGATGGCCAATTCCATAAGGGAGAGAAACAAAGATTCACAGACATTGCAGAAAAGGGTGCAGGAAGTCACAGAATCATAGAATGGCCTGGGATGGAAGGGGCCTCAAGGATCATCTAGTCCCAATCTCCAGACATGGGCAGAGCTGCCCCCCACCAGCTCAGGCTGCCCAGGGCCCATACAGCCTGGCCTGGAGTGCCTCCAGGGATGGGGCACCACAGCTCTCTGGGCAGCAGTGTCAGGGCCTCACCACCCTTTGAGTCCTTAGAGCCTCTTTAGAGGAGAATCAGGGCTGGTGCCCCTGATGATGATCAATGAAGGCATTGTAGCTTTACTTCGCTATAGTGCCTTCACCAATCCTTTCCCCTTCACAGCCTTTCCAGGGCAGTGCTTAGTTCCCGAGGGAGATATTCATGTATGTCAAGTCTGAAGATGAATGAAAGCACCGTCCAAGACTCTATTCTGTGTGATGCTTTGCCTGTGATCAGGGGTGATACAGGGCTTTCAGTAGTTCTCTGAAAAGAATAAAAAAACCCCAAACCAAACCAAACAACAACAACAGAACAACACAAAAAGTAAATGACAAAAATAATGTTAAATACATTGCAGATCAAGAACTGTTTCAGTAGCACAGCCCAAATGTGTGCTCAATAGATTATCCCAATTTCATCTTTAGGCAACTTCTTCACATACCAGCACTGATAAGGAAAAATCCTGTCAGAAGTGCCTTTTTTTCAATGCTCTGAGTGTCCAACTTTTTTTTTAATAAAATTCTACAGTCTGGAGAAATTGCCATTTCTGACCAGTGGAGAAACAAATGATGAAATATTCATGAGTTGTTGAGACTTTTCATCTTACTGAGGCAACAGCCAGCACTAAATTTGCATGATCTAACCAAAGAAGACATTTCAAGAGAAAAGTTCTTTACGTAGTGATTTTCACAATCTTTAGATATTGAAGTAAAAACAGCAAATTTCTGCCCTTGCATGTGCAGAGTCACACATTGCTTGAAGAGCATCCCACTACATTTTCTGAAGATGCCTGAATGGATCATCTGGACCACAGGAAATAAAGGAGGGTTAAAACACCGAACAAAACTGCACTGAAGTTAACAAGCCTAAGGTTCATAAACCCTGCAATAGAAGCTTGCAGAATCTTGCAGAATCTTTCTAGGCTCATCCAATAAAGCCCTATAGCACTTTGCTCTTCCCTTCCAAATCTCCATCTGTCTGAGCCAGCATCAGCATTAAATTTTGCATGGAAGCTTGCCAGATAAAATAGCTACTTCAGCTGGCTTTCAGTTACCCTTAGTTTCAGAGAGCTCTTTGAGGAATATGTTAAAATCTCTATCATTTTAAAACTAAACCCTACCTAAGTCAGAGATGGATAATGTCTTGTCTCAATGCACTTGGTACATCTTACAAAAGAGATAATTCATGTATGCTTTAATTTTATACAAGCAGTTAGTTTCCATCTGCATTCTGCTCTGTTCACCTCCTTCCATACTGAAAGCTGAAAACAATCTTGTTTCCTGGGATGTTTAAAAGATAATTTTGTCCAGCTTAATTGAGTACATCCCATTTCCCTCTGAATTGCCTCAAACTTTCCAGATATGGCAACCACACAAGTGGACTTGGCCCCCAGCCCTTGGCATGGGTGAGACTTTGGTACCCACATTCAGTCACTGACACAGCATGAGCTGGTGTGAGCATTGATTTCTAGCAGCTACTTTTACCTTATTTTTCAAACAACCTCTTTGAAATAGATCCTGTCCCTCAGCATGGCACAGGTGATATCATGTGTCCTTGAATGCTTACAGAAGTTCACTGAAATTTGGCACCTCATAGATTTGTTCTCATGAGGACAGATAAATTGTTATTAGTGAAAAAAATTTGCTCAGAAAGTAAATTCTCATATCCCTATTTGTTGCTATCTGTTCTTCTGGTGCTAGTCCAGATAGCTCCTTTTCTAAATAGGCTTTGTGAGGATCCATGTGAAGTTAGAGGATCTATTCCCAAAAGGGAACTTCATCTATTGCCATGCCGTAGCTGATGTTTATTGAATCTCCACAGCCCCCCATGCTGGGGTGGGCTTTCCAGGGAGCCCTTGGCCCTTGGAGAGGTCATCAGCCAAGTTACTCTAACACAGGCTGCCACTTCTCTTCAGCCTTATCTATGACCCAGTTACACCAACAACTGAGCAGGTACTATCTCCTCAGGTCCATGACAACGCTGTCCTTGCTAGGACAGGTAGCTGTCATGTAGGGCTGAATATAAATGACTGAATTTTCACTCTTCTAAAACTCACTTAAGCATTTTATCAGAGCAAGGACACACAGAATTACAGGGAGTTTGCATAGAAATGCAAGAAAACAAGGTTTGTATCTTTCAGGATTTACCAAACTCAACAGCATCTCCTTGAATTTATAGAGTAATGATTTTCACAGCAGTGAATTTTAATCGATGTTCTTTCTCTACTAATATGGGAAAACCTTTTCTTTCTGTATCCTTTATAGTTTGGATACGTGATTTTTGATCTACATTTTAATAATTAGTAGAATATAATTTCAAACAAAAAGTGCCAAGGAGGGTATTTACGTGACATGGTTCTGCCTCAGGCATTAATGAAACACAATACCACGCAGTGGGCACAGTTGTGTTGTATGTAATGGTACAAATTAAATCTATAATTATTTGCGGTATAACACAACTGCTGCAAAAGTAGTACAAATAGTGTTCCTGATAGGAAATGCTGCTGTTATGATAAGAAGTTGCTGCTAATGCCACTACGCATTACAATCAATTCTTGATGATACCATGTGAGCCAAGCTAATAAATTGGGAATTATATGCCTCCTGCACATTCCTTTTGATGTGAGGCAGGACTTGTTTTCTAATAAAGCAACAAATAATTCAGTTGGAAAAATAGTCCAGATAACAAAGCAAAAAAAATCCCCAAACAGCACCTCCCATGGAAAAAAACTTCTGCCACTCTGCTACAAATGGAAAGAGAACAGAGAGGGTTCATAAAATACTCAGCCCCAGCACTGGTAACAACCTCCAAAACCAAGATCCGGAGCACTCATCCCTGCTGAACGAGTAGTGATGTGAAAAGCAGAACTTTGGCTATCATGTGCAAGGTGGGGGGCTCTACTTCCTACCACTTGCTGCATGCCTGTGCCTCCCAAAATGTTCCACCATGAGATGGTTCAGCAGGACTGGAAAAGGCTGGGAAATGTGAGTCATCGGACCGAATAAACAGTGCAAATTAAACAGAGAAGTTGCACAGGCTCCCAAATAAACCGCCAGTGCTGACTGTGAAGGGAGCATTAGCAACTCTCCTGTGATAGATTCGTAGGAGAGATGAAGGCTAATGTAAGCCTCACAATTTGCTACAGGAGAAATTGGAGAAATCACTCAATCGAGGCAGGGATTAAGCTAGCGAGAGAGCTCAAGGAGAGAGGAGAAGATTAAAACTTGGGGCTGAGTGAGTAATGCCCAATAAATGTATTCAAATGAATCTTTTCTACAGAGGCACTGCCAGGGCTTCCATCACATTGCAATCTTTAATGCACTTGCTCCACTGGAAGGAAGGCAGTGCTGCTATTTCTATCTCTTGTTTGGGGAATGGAAACACAGCAAGATTAAACAACTTGCTCAAGGTGACCCAAAAAGTCTATTGCAGAACAGAAGAATGAAGTCAAGAATGTCAGGTCTCAGCACAGCCAGGGGACTGTCACCCCACCTATGGCCAGTGTAGCTCTGAGGGAGGCTTTGACTCCTCATGCTTGTCCTGCAGCTTGTTACCATGGGCTTGCTACTGCCTTAATGCCCACAGCAGGAGATGCAACCAGTAGAACCACCTGCAATAATGGGCGTGCTGAGGCTGCTGTAGGAGTGGAAGCAGTACCAGGGGACTTGCTTACCTGGTGACTTTATTTGCATTTATGTTGACTCTATTTGAATCCTACACGGATACCTAGGGCTCACCACTGCAGAACTGGATCCTCACCCATCAGGGTCTTTGTTTGCAGTGAGCTTCAGGGAAGCCTCTTCCTTGTTCCTTGAAGCAGGTGGAGATTTGTGACTTAGCTCCTAAAGCTATTTGATTTTAATGTAAGTGAATTTACTCAGAGCTACCAGAAATTACACTACTACTTTGAGCATGGCCACTAGACAGTGCACTGGTAGTCAGTTCACTGGTGATATACATCACTGAGGGCAGACAACAGACTAAATCTGATTTTTAGAACCACAGACATAGTGGTTGGGATTGCTGGTAAGTATGTGTTTCCTGGGCCTGATCCAGCAAAGCTCAGCTAAGTAAAGTTGGGAGAAATGAACCCCAAATGAAATGTTCCCACTTCACACCTGCAGGATCCTGCTTTCAAATAGGTAGGAGTGAGAAGTTGTGTAGTTTGCTTCCTAAGCCTCAGATTTTGCAAGATGAGCATGTGATATTTATTTTGTATTTAAATTTACTGGACCCAATTTCCAACTCCACTACACTCTAGATAAGTATTTCCCTCTTTTCCAATGGGTGGCAGATGAGGTCTCATCCTTCACAAATGGAGCTGCCTGCTGGCTTGTTAATGTATCCCCAGACCCAATGGGTGCTGCAGCATCTGCCACCATCTATCCCTGGGCTGCTCACCAAGGAGCCATGTCCCACCACAGCCAGCACCTGTGCCTGAGTGAATGCATTGGTAAATAATTTATATGGGCATGATTTACATGCTAGATTAGCTTTGCTTTTAATTGCAGGCAGAATATTTTACCACAAAGAGCTGTGCCTGGAGCCGGTTTGATTAACTACAGAAAGAAAAACATTTAGTAGCATAAAACTGAACTAACACAAAGTCAATATGTATTAAAGGATTTGAAGGGCTTCTACTTTTTGTTGTTTTTTTTTTTTTCTTCTGCTAAACACATTTCATGAACAGCAGGGAAGACAAAATTCTGATTCAGTGCTAGTTATGTTTTTTTTTTTCCTTGCTGCTCTGCTTCAAGCCAACCTTGGGGTCCTACAATCTGCTTTTTTTTTTTCCCTCTGGAGGATAAATAAGTGATGCGAAGACTGGACTCATTCTCAGTCTAACTTACCTCCATTACATAAAGCTTTGAAAAATGGCATCAACTTGCAGACTTTTGACCCATTTGGCAAGGACTCTATCCAGCTGCCCCAGGAGCTGGTTCTATGCAGGAAAATTAAGGTAAATTCTGGGCTGTTTGCAGCAGCTACATCAAAAAATGTATATGCATTGCATAAAAAATTAACGAAGCCTCTGTGGTATATTAGGAACAAACCCTGAGTAACTGCATGTATGAGCACCATCTATTGGCTGCATTATTGCTTACAGGGTGCAAAATGCATCCTGTTTTCAACAAAACTCCATCTCTGCTGCATTACGTAAGAGACAGCCCTAACATCTGGGACCTGGTGCAGGACAAAGAGCAGGGCAGAGGCCAGCAGGGAGCTTCGGTGTGGCAGCACTGGTCACAAGGCTCTCGGATGGGGGACAGAAGTTCTCCACTGGGGGTCATGCTAGTGATGCCCTGAGGACTAGCCTGCTTGCTGCTCCAATTAAGGATGCTCCATTACCCTCTTTTCCTGTAGGAATAATCTATTTTGGCCTCAGAAGCCTGAGATAATTAACTCCAAATAAGATTTTGGGAGCAATAGAGGTGTTTGGCTGCTACTTCTGCTCTATCATTTTAAGAACAAAGAGATACAAATCCACAGTAATTTAGAATCTGACTTTCCAATTAAGGATTTGACGTGTTTTTATGCCTTTGAAGTGACAATATTTGTCAGGCTGTTTGTTCAGTGCATTGTCTGCATGTGCAGTTACACAGGAATTGGTTTAATTAAGGTTAATTGGTGCATAATTAGAGCTGCTGCCAACACAAAAGAATGGCTGCAGACCAGGGAGAGAGTCGATTTCTATCCAGCTCCAAAGGACAAATAGAATCAAGTAGATATTACAGCTGAGCAGTAAAAATCTAAACTGTTTCATATTTAACGCTGCTTTTTGTAAACCAATATGACTAACTGCTTGGCAGTGCTTTCCACAGAGCTCATAGTCCTGTACCAGTAAATGGAGCATTTTTCATGGTGGAAGATGTTTGCACTACTAAATCTTCGCACTTGGACACTGTGCTTTGCCATTGCATAGATTTGCAGAATACAATCCAGGGAAGAAAGGCAGAAGCAAAAGGGAAACATTATCTCTGAAGAAGCAGCTGTGATTTATTGCACAATGAACTCACCTGGCACTGCGGCTCTGGCAGGAGGCTGGTGGGAGAAACATTCCTAGGAAGCACTGCTACCAGCGTTTGTAAGGCAAGCACAATGCAGTCCTCATGTCAGTACTTGGTTGCTGCAAGATCATAGAATCATTAAGGCTTGAAAAGACCTCTAAGATCGTCACATCCAACCATTAGTCCATCACTACCACGCTCACTAAACTGCGTCCCTCAGTGCCACATCTCCACCTGAACCTCCCCTCGTGCAACTTGAGGCCATTCCCTCTCATCACTGCTACCCAAGAAAAGAGGCTGGCCCCCACCTCACTGCATCCTCCCTTCAGGCAGATGTAGAGAGAGCTATAACATCTTCCCTGAGCACTCCTCCAGACTGAACAATCCCAGCTCCCTCCACCACTCCCTGTCACATCTGTGCTCCAGACCCTTTAGTTTTGTTGGCATTCTCTGGACACACCTCAGGGCCTCAATGTTTTTCTTATAGTGCACTACAGAAGATTGGACACAGTACTCAAGGTGCAATCACCTTCCTTGTGTCATCATTAACCTTTCCTCCCCAAAAGGACTGAAGAGTTTCCACGAGGAAAAGTGTCCAACCCCATAAACATGAGCCTTCCTATCCCCATGGCACACAAACTTCCATCCATAGCTTCATCTTCTACCTCATATACAAGTCCAGCACAAAGCTAAGAGCAAAGCCACTTTCAGACCAGCCCAAAGGTGCAGTCAGTACTAAAGCTTAAAAAGTGATACATTATGCATTAAAAAAGAGTGAGAAGAAAAGAAAAAGGACTGCATGCCTGAGGTAGTGTCACATTATACAGGTGGATTCAGTTTGTTAAGGTGCAGGGAATAGCTAAAAGGAGCAGCTTCCAAGGGGCACAATGATGAAATCACATTGCAAAGGGAATCAAAGGGCTTGTACATGCATGAACTAGGGAAGCAGCCTCACTCAAGCTACAGGTTACACAGTGAAAATGTAAATGGGCAAATATGCCTTTGCAAATGTACAAGTGTGGTAACCCACATTTTTGTGTTTTATCTTCGTGCTGGGACTTTTCTTCATGCATGTTCTGCTTTTTAACTTCAAGCAATTACAGCAACCACAGAGCTGCAAGCGTCAGCACCAAAATCACTGGAAAACACCATAGGAGTGCAATGACCTACTCTGGAGCACAGACAAAGTTATTTATCCCAAGCCATGAAGAACATGATTTGGCAGAGCGAATTCATTAGACTGTGAGCATGGTCATCCTCTGTGCCCAGACCAGCCCCAGACTGCTTTCCAAATGATCTGACCACACAAAGGATTCATGATTTTCACAGCTTTGCTGTAAGAAGCACTTTAGCATCTTGGGAACTGAGTGATGAGCTAGTTTCTCTAATAAGAGCCAGGGAATGTCAGGAAGGACAGCTTCTCAGAGCTGGAGAAATCTTTGAGTCAGAATGGAAAAGGTGAAATGAGCTGTTCTTGAAGAGATGGAGCCAATTGACCAAATGGCACAAATGATCTACACTGGTGAATAGGCTGGTGCCAGGCAGTCAGAATCCCGAAGGAGAAGTCCCCTCCACTCATAACTTCAGGCAACAAAAAACTTCTTGTTTCTTTCAAAGACAGTATGGCAGAGACAACATTCTCTGGGAAGCTGGAGGGGGCAGGGAGGAACTGGCTGGTCACCAAGGGAATGGAAAAGGCCTGCTCACTCTCAGGTAAAAAAATTAAAATGAGGTTTCCCTCCATTCCTGAAGGCCAGCCTCACTTTGCAATGAACCTAGTGGTTTTTCAATGCAGCCACTTATTATCATAATTAGTGAGAATCTTCTGCCTATAAATTCAAGAGAACTGTCATGCAGGAATAGGACAAGCAGGTAGACTGCTCCTCATTCTCTTGCTTTACATCTTCTCAGCACTTTCTCTTCTCTCCTAAAAGAAGCTGCTCAAGGGAGCAGTAAAACTGGGCTGCATTCAACTCTTGCAATAGATTTAATTTTTCAAAAGATGTTTTGCATCAGTTCATTTTCCGGGTGAGTATTGGTGTTTGATGCACTCTGCTGACTGAACTCCATCTCAAACAAGTTTGCAAGGAGAGATATTTGTTATCAGACTCAGGAATACAATGGAACAAGCAAGCAGGTGACAAAGTGAATTTGCAGAACCAGAGGGTCTTCTTTAAATGCTAGTGACTTATTGGTCATCTTGCTTATTAATTGCAGTCAATAATACACTTCTAGCAAATTTGTAAATATAACTCCACAGAAGACTGCTTGGCGTTAATTGTCTCCTTACACAGCCTTGCACCAAGCTTTATAATTAATAAAAGTGTTAAAAACAGAACATGGAATAAATGAAAAGATTATTACAACTTTTATAATGAAATACATGCTAGGCCATAATTCAAAGCACCAGCTAAAATTTGCTTGCCTATTGTGGGGAAAATAACTCCCAATGATAGTACTCCACAAATAGTATAGGGGATGGTATATTTTAAGTAGTTCTATATAAACAGTATATCTATATAAACAGTATACAGATAATACAAAAGAGAAGATTGCTCACCTTTATGATAACAAGGCTCACAGGGGACTCCACGTGGGAGGAATCTCCAAGAAGAGATCCTTCCCTGGTGGTGGTCAGCCCTTAAATGGGGTTTGGGAGAGGTGGAGCCAGGCTCCACCCCTTCCACTCACACAGGTATATCACCTTCACCTGTGCCCCCATGGCTGACTCGGTGCTCACCTCAGGTGACCAATCAGTGGTTCAGGCCGTGATTCAGCAGTTCCCATACACCTATTAAAAAGAAAACGTGCTTCAGCCCATTGCGTTGAGGCAGTATTTGTGGGAGAGGGTGAAGAAAATGGGATCAGGAAATAGAAACAAGTGAAAGGGGAAGTTTAAGACAAAGCTGTGTATACTGACACTGTTTATGGATGTCTGGTTAGCCAAAGAGTTTCTTTTAAGTGCAAGGGTCAAAAAATGAAAACATAAAAAACATACACACACAAAAAAAATGGAAACCAAGATTCATGGCTACAAGCAGAGTAGTAATTTTTGAGGCCTATGGTCCCTATTGTGTCACAGCACTGCCCTTTCTCCTGGTGTTCTCACAGCCTCTCGTGACCCCTTTGGCTTTTCCAAGGTGGGGCTGATCCTCAGGGCATAAAGCATTTCCACTCAGGTCTTAATGTTCTCCTCTACCATCTGCAGAAGATGGGAGCCAGAGCAAAGCTCTCAGCCCAGATGGCCCCACTGGCGGTGTCTGAGACTAGTCAGGACCAGCTCTACTGCTGCTTGATGTAAAAAAAAGGCAGCAGACCCCCTTATGTTTCCAAGGATAGCATTGTTTTCAAGACATAGCAAACTGTGGTTCCTTTTACTACGAAGGAATAATCATGCTGCAGAAATTTTCACTGGATTGCACTATAACATGCACACTGGGGCTTTTCTCATGTACACCTTGATTTCTTGTTTAAGGATGCTGATTGTAGCTTAGAGACACGATGCTGCCACAGCTGAAAAGTGCTGCTTGCAGTGCTGACAAGTTGGAATTGTGTCTTGAGAGGAATTATCTTCTGGGGACACTGCTGGTATAAAGCAGGCAATTACTCAAGGTTATAACACATTACTTGTATTTCACCGTTCTAGATTTTGTTAAGAAAAGATATCATGGACCCTGAGAATGTCGTGTGTCCTTAACATGATTTACATGCTAGATTAGCTTTGCTTTTAATTGCAGGCAGAATATTTTACCACAAAGAGCTGTGCCTGGAGCCGGTTTGATTAACTACAGAAAGAAAAGCATTAAGTAGCATAAAACTGAACCACCACAAACCCAATACATATTATGGACTTGAAGGGTTTCTAATTTTATTTTTTTCCTAAACACATCTCATGAAAAGCAGGGGAGCTTTTCAAAATTCTGACAAACTTGGAATCCTGACAAATTTGGGGGGAGGGATGGGATTCCTTTGTATTAAAGACTGTTTTGATGTTGAAGAACTTGGGGTTGGGAATGATAAAGTTGAGTGTCTATGGGTAAGGATCAGAGGGAAGGCCTGTAGGGGCAACATCTTGGTGGGTGTCTGTTATAGACCACCTAATCAGGATGAAGTGAAGGATGAGGCTTTCTATGGGCAGCCTGTGGAAGTCACACAATTGCCAGCACTTGTTCTCATGGGAGACTTCAACTTTCCTGATATATGTTGGAAATAAATATAACATAGTGCAGAGGAAGCAGTCCAAGAGGTTTCTAGAGTGTGTGGAAGATAGCTTCCTTATGCAGCTGGTGTGCCCTGTTAGACCTGCTCTTCACTATCAGTGAAGGATTGGTGGGAGATACAAAGGTTGGGGACTGCTTTGGGCAGAAACTGTAGAATTCTCTATTCTTGGAGATGTCAGAAGGGTGACCAGCAAAACTGCTGTCTTGAACTTCAAGAGGGCGGACTTTGACCTGTTCAGGATGCTTGTTGCAAGGATCTCTTGGGAGTTGTTTCTTAAGGATGAAGGAGTCTGGGAAGCCTGGACACTACTCAGGATGGAAATCTTCAAGGCACAAGAACAGGCTGTTCCTGAATGCTGTAAGGCAAACCATAGGAGAAGAAGACAGTGTGGATGAGCCAGGAACTATCGTTGAAACTCTGGACGGAAAAGAGTCTATGTCCTCTGGAAGAAGGGATGGGCTACTTGGGGAGGTTACAAGGAATTTGCTGAGATATGCAAGGAGGAAGTTAGAAAGGCAAAAGCCCGACTTGAACTCAGACTGGCCACTGCGGTAAAAGAGAATAAGAAATCCTTTTACAAATATATCAGTGGTAGGAGAAGAATCAAGGAGAATTTCCATCCTTTACTTGATGCAGTGGGGAATGTGACCACTGAGGATAAGCAGAAGGTTGAGGTCCTCAGCGCCTTCTTTATGCCTTGCCTTTAATAGGCAGCTTCAACCTTTGTTTCACCTTATTTTCCCAAAGGGGAATGTCTTGCTTGAGTACCAGCAAGGTGAACCACGTACAGGGTCTGTGCATACAGACAGAGGGGCAGCTAACTGATTTCTGGGCACAGATGCCCTTTGTCATATGGATAGCCAAATGCATGAGAACTTTTAGCTTGCTCTTAGCACAAGGGGGATATCCTGCTGGTAACACTTCTGTTTCCATATATCACAAGGCATTTTGTTTACAAGGAAGCTCAAAGCAGAGCCCAGCTGATGCTGATGAAGAGGCTCCCAGGTTCAGCATGGCTGGGACCAACCCACAGTCCTGCAGTGACCCCAGGGGGAAGAGAATTGACTAAGACACTGTGTGCCATTGGCTTACAGGTATCTGCAGTGGAGAGTGTGACAGATTTTATTAGTGCTTAATTAAGACAGATAGCAGGAGACTTCCCTTGGCTAATCTGCTGCCATGAACTTGCTCCTACTCTATTTCAAAATGAGTGTGGAAGGTGCTGTGTTGAGCACTGCTGTGAGCTGCTCTCATCTGGAGAAGTCAGCACAATCCTAGCTAGGCCTGGAGACTACCTCTCCCAGGGATCCTGCCCTTAAAAGATGATAAGGCAGTAGGTGCACTGCTAGTGCACATTTATTAGAGAGAATTAAGTGGAAGGGAGCAGCTCCTCCTGGCCAGCTGCCCAAACCCTCCCAAAGGGCAGACTGCAGCTGGGGAGCGAGCATCAAGGCTTCAGCCAACACTCATGGCTGCTTTGCCCTCTTATTTCCGGTTAGGTGGCTCTGGGGATGGCTAACACTGTGCAGCATTTGCTGGGTGGCTTTAGAAACCTCAAAAAAAAAAAAAAAACCTGTTTGTCATTTACACGCAAAAGAAAAAATAAACCAGAGACATCTCAGCGGAAGCTCATTCAGTACACAGAGCCTGCCTGTCCTCCAGCACAGGCAGCACCATTCACAGGGGGAGCAGGGCCACCCCCAAACAAAGGCAGTTGCCCCCAGGGACATGAGCCTCCTTCCAGTAGCACCGGGCAGGAGGGACATCAAGTCTTAAATAAACACTGCCTATCCCTGCTCCCTGTGGAGTGCATGAAGTAAATGGAGGACTACTTGCCAGGGCTCCTTTACAAGGATTATGGAAGAAAGAAACAGTAACAAAGATGACTAAAGAGTGAGCATTTGTTCTCACACTGCAAACTGTAACATCCCAACTTTATAGCCCAGGTGTGGCCACACCATCCAATGAGTCAGCCACACAAGTACACTGGCCACAGGAGCAACGTGTTTCACCTTCCTTGAGAGCAATCATAATTACTTTCTTTTTTTCCTAAAAGGAAAACATGCAAATGGAAACCCACTGAAATGTAGCCCAGAAATCACACTGAGTCCAAAGATACTGCTGACACTTGTACGTATTCCTAATCCTTCACCTAGCACCTAACTTGCTCATGTAAGCAAAGCACCATGCAGATGTGTCAGATAAAGGCCAGCTGTTAATCTGGCTGATGTTAACTGGTACATGCATCTGTGCAAACCCTGCTCTGGTTGCTACCTGCTCACTAGGTGTGTGTTCAGTGCTTTGAACATGGTCAAGGTACCAGATTACTTCCAGTCTCTCATGAAGATGCCCATATGCTACAGCTGATGTGCTGTACAGCTAGGGGTACATAAATCTACACACAGAAAACCCACTGGAAGAGCAGTCTGGTAGGAACATGACTGGTGAATACCAGAAGATTGGCCAGCAGTGCAATGTCTTGTGCTAGAGGTTTTTTTTCTAATGACTTTGTTTTTTATTCTTTTGTTGTTTTTAGGTGAAGTAGATATTTCAGTAATTTTCCATGACTACAGATCCAGATTCCCCCCAGATAAATCAGATCCCTCCATCTCTAGACAGACTTTGTCTCATGGACAACGAACACCACCTTATCAGATCGCGCACTTCTGATGACATCACGCTGAAGGCCAATCTTCTCAGTAGTCTTTCTCTGATACTGCCCCCTGCTTTCATCTTATAACTGCAAAGCATTTTACAAGCAGAAATCAGATTTCACAACACCCCTAAATGCAATCATTATTAATACAGTTTTCAAAGCCCTCATTGCTGTCAGTTGAGCAATTTTCCCCAACATTTTGTCACATTTCATCACAACAGTTATGCTTCATTGCAGAGTCTCTAAACATCCATTGCCATAAAATAGAGAAAAAGCATTTGATTCTGTTACTCTCTTTAAAGAGACTTTGTCATCCATTACTGAGTTACAGGTAAAAGCTTTCTCTAACATTGCTGGTGTGTGGTTTGAAACCAATGATTTTGTTTTCATTCTGAATCAAGTCACATGAGAGATGTTCTGTTGGTGTGCAAATACAGATTATATTAAAGTAGCAATAGAAAAGAAACATTTCTCCTATCTGAATCAAGGTGCATGTTACTTGTGCACATGGATTTGAAACAATGGTCATGGAAAAATGGATGCTCTCTTTTTCTGAGAGTTTTTTCCTCCCTTAAAATAACTCAGAGACTTCAATGAGAATTTCTGACTGCTGTCAGTCCACTCCAAAAGGCTCTTTGTGAAAACTGTCAAAAAAATATACAATTTTTCATCTTTTTTCTCATGCCCTACCATACTAGAGCAGAAGTTTTCCCACTGCATGCTAACAGCAGGAATTGTGCTACATTCCTTCCCCAGACTCTCTGTCTGCCTTACTCATCCGGGAAGGGTCTGTGCTGTACCTAACAGCAGCACATCTTATTTCTCTTTTCCCTTAGGTATTATAATACTTAGCCTGATTAACACTTTTTGCATGATTAGCATGCTAAAGAAGGAGGGCAGTTGTTATTGTCGCATTCATGTGGGTACAAATAAATCTATCTATTTAGTAGCCACAAGAAAGCAGAGCCTTTTCAGGCTGTCTTTTTTCTTTTTCTCTACCTGTTTACCAAGCGAAGCTCAAATTAAAAAAAAAAAAAACAACACAAAACAACACATGAATACTGATCCTTTTGCTTCCCTCCTACAATTTCAGTTATTGTTCTCCTACTTCTGCCTAATTAACAGCTTCTGGTTATGCATTAAAACAAAAAAACAGGCACTGATGCTAATTATGGACATTGCATTGCCAGGATAAAATAAGAACCTTTAAGAAGTAAAAAAGTTCTGTTAAGGACAGGCATTACTTGCTTTAGCAGTTTATATCCAAAAGTGCCAGATTTTGTCAGCACCACTGAAAGGAATCATGGGGATAATGCTCAGCAAGCTGCAAGTAATGCATTCAGCCTTTGGGATTCATGTAGCAGTCAAAAATAAAAGGAAAATGCAGCTACCGCAGCCCAGCTCAGCTATGCCACTGCACGAGGCAAACTCTTCACACACAGAGATGCAGCTCAGGACTTCAGCACTTGCAGTTTTTTGACACACACAGTGTCTATATAACTATTCCAAAGGATGCCCTATGCCCAGACATGGAACTCAGAGATAACGAGATGTCCAGAGGCTGACACCAGCATGTGTGCCCACACTTTGGAAACCATGAACATACTCCAGGGACATCTCTGCAGCTGATGGGACAGGAACCAGGCAGACCTGGCCCTTACTGTCCTGGTGATCACTCAAGGAGAGGTGAAATGGCCAAAGCAAGGCTCTGCCTTGACCAATTTGCAAAGCCAACTGCTCAAGGCTGTGTCAAAACCACTGGCATAACACAGGTCTGCCCTCAGGTTTCCTGAAACAGTGAGCACTGCTCCCACTTCTCTTCCCTGCTGTCGACAAATATCATTTTATAAAAATAACAACCCACTCCCAAGTCAGAAGAATAACGTTTCCTTGAATCGCTGTAATTAAAATGTAAACATCCTCTCATTGTGCTTCCACCATGTATGTCACACAAATAGCCCTCACCGGTGTTACATAAGGAATTCCATGCAGACACACTGGGATTTTTGCAAAACACTGACAGTCATATTTGAAGCCACTCAATATTTCTTGATACATCCCTCTCTCCTGATAATACAACACGACAGCCACAATCAGGTAATTATTATTTTTGCAGCAGTGTCAGGTTTACTGCTTAGTGGTGTGGAATGAAACAGCATTTGCTGTGTTCATTTTCTCTATATGGCATTTTTAAATCAAGGTTTTATACGTTCTGCACCATTATGTCCTCCCAGGGCTGGCAACAGCTGGAGCCCAAAGAAGTGTTGAATCAGTGTTAGGATGCCCAGACTCCCAGCTGGCCAACGGTATCAGCACTCCTCAGAGAATCTTTAAAATGGGACCTTTTCCAACCGTGAATAGTCCCAAGTAGTGATTTCCCTCCAAATCTGCAGTCTAGGATGGCCGATTCCTCACCTCTATGCAATGTGTTAGAATGTTTCTGCAATCATTTTTTTTAATTTTTTTATTTTTTGAGTTGCAGTTCTAACTGAATCTTTTGTTCTGGAGGGAGGGGAGCTAAATTAAAGCAGAGCTAATTGCTTTTAGAAGTCTGTTTCACTTGAATCGAAGTGGAAAATTTAATTTAATTTGGAAAGCATTAAAATTAAATGCTTTCCTAGGTTTTGTTCTTCCCCCAAACAAAGCGAATGTGCAGAAATCCACCCAAAATTATAGGTGTTTCTGTTGTCCTCAGATTACAATTTTAAACTCAGATGAGAAAATTCCCCAGTTCCACATCCCTCCATAGTAGTACTGCAACAGTAACACTGGCGAAGCAGTTATGTGTCTACAACCCCTCAGGGCCCCATTTCATAGCACGGCTAGGAGATCAGTATATCTGAACATGGGTGTGCAGGATTACAGAGATTATTAGTTTGGGATCATTTTCCACAAGTAGTTGTGGTTTGGAGTCCTACACACTGTCCTTATTTGGGTTATGAGTTTTGTCAGCTCTGATAAACTGCATAAAAAGATCATCTCAGTAAAACTGATAAGAAATTAGACCCTTCCATGTTCAAAGACAACTAGCATCTTGCTCCAGCAGCAAATAGGGCTGACAGTGCAATATAAAGTTATGTGCCTTGCCTTAACCAAATTCTCCTTATAGGGAAAAATACTGTTCACAAAGAGGATATGTAGCAGATTGCTCAAAAAAAAAAAAATCATAAAACTAGACCGCTGGCTGGCAAACACTTATCTGAACAGCTGTTCCTCACAGTTTCCATTACTCTCTCTGGTTAGGCAAGGAAGAGCACAAGACAACACACTGCCTGGAAAAGCCTAAAGAACCTAACTTGTGTTTCTGTAGCGATTGTATAGATATAAGGCTGTCTGCCATTTTGTAAATGTCAATGCTTTTCCAAAGCTGCTGGTTTGGTCGCTGTTTGACTTGAAATACAGAAAATAAAAGGAAAACAAAACTAAAGTAAAGTAAACTAAACAAAAAAAGAGTGGTACCCTACTTATTCTATTAACAAGGCAATCACAGCAGAAGTTGAGATACTGTTATTAGAGACGTTACATTTTTGAAATTAAAATTCATGCAAATTGTATTAACTGATTAAAAATCAACTACAAAAAGCATATTTTTTCACTGAAATTCATTGCCACTTCTTAATGCTATTTCTGTCTGGCAGAAGGAGAAATAGCACAGGAAAGCAGAGCTGTGCTCACACTATTATTGTTCATTTTTTGTGTTCTCACATGCATAAGGCAGAGTATAACCCAACACTCTTGAACCTCAGCAATAATCTGATTAAGGGATCATCACATATTTCCCCCCCCCTCCCTTTTTTTTTTTTTTATTTGGCATATTTGATTTTGAAAACCCAATGATGGATTATAAATTCACACCAGGGTTACCAAGCTATTCCAGAGTGTCTACAGAAAGCGGGTGAATTCGTTTTACACCTTCTCCCACAGTATGTTCTCTAGCAGCTAACACCATCGGTTGTCACTAACAACGCCAGCAATAGACTGAAATTCACCTTCAGAGAATGGGTGACAGCACGGCCCCATGCCTTGAGGTGCAGTTTCTCCTTGTGCTACTTGCAACTATGAATTTCATGTCAAACATTCACACCTCGTTTTTTACTGAATAAAGCAGGTTAAAAAGATGACAGTAGAAAGTAGTCCTTCTCATGTCCTTTTGAATTTTTCAAAAGCACGGTTTGACTGCTTATGAGTTTTCCTCCCCACACCTTTTCCTTTTCTGCAGCTATTCTTACCTGGAAATGGGTGGCAGAGAGAGGTGTTGGAAGAGGTAGGAGAAAAGAGTTCAGAGCCTACATCTCCATTGATTAACAACCGAACATTTTAATAAGGCTGAAAACAAACAAGCAAACAAAAGATAAAGTTATTTTTAATCCCTTCTGGAACAAACACATATTTCCAGAAGTCTGGTGAAAATCTCAACAAGTCAATTCTCATCTAAAATCCTCCAGCCACTCACTATCATTCCGATTTGAGAACTGCAGTAGAAACTCAAGGTTGCCTGATGCATGAATCTTTTTTTGGCATTGCTCATTGTTGTTACAGACTGTAAAGTGCAGAAGACCTCGGACTGAGACTTCCTTTCCCTCCCCTTAATAACTGTATTATGTTGTCATTCAGCCTCACAGCAGGGATGCCAAAGTCTCCTTTGAATTACTGGCATGTCAGAAGCTCTGTTACCACATGCTGCTTTCCGAAGGAAAAATACCCTCCAAAACCCATCAAAGTGTACATTTCCTTTGATGTGGACAACATTTCCAGACCCTTATTTCAGTGACAGATTAAGTCATTTGAGCAATGAACTCTGACATGAGTATTTATACCTCAGTCCCTTTTTTTCTATATACTTGTTCACTTTCTTCCTCATCAATGTTGCCGACATTATCAAAATGTCTTGATGCATTAGAGAGCATCATAGCCACAGAGTACTTATTCTGGCCCCCTCCTCAACAAGTTCCTTCCAAAATTACCTATGAGAGAAGCGTGGCCAGGTTTGGCTCTGGCTGAGGAAAGGAGACGGCTGGGAGATGGGGAGCCAGGACAAAGTGTGCTCATCCATCGCCGGACTAAAAGCACATCTGTAAGTCATAGCCATTTATAATGGACTCCTGAAAAAATAAATCTTGGGCTTCCAGTTTCCTGGAGCTGTACCTCCCACAGCAAAATAGCAGTGTGCTGTCTTTGCCAAGGTAAAAGCAAGTGGGATGCCTCTCTTGACCATACAGCACCGTGCAAAGAAAACTTTCCCTCTTTCCACATACAGGAATGACACCCGGGTTCACAGGGACTGCAAAAATAGCTTCACTCTTTCTTCTATCATTTATTCTCCAGGGAGTTGCTGTTAAAAATATTTTGCTTTTGAAGTATCTGCATAGATTAGCTGCAGACAAGCTGCTGACCACAAGGGCACGCACAAACATTCTGCCTGCTGTCCACTCACTTTGCATTTGTTCCAAAAATGTGCAGCTCCAGAGCTCAACATGGGGTGAGTGGTTCATACAAATCCCAATCTCCAAGCTGAATTCAGTCAAATTGCTCCCTTTCACCTTCCATATCACATACACTGTTATGAAGATAAAGGTATGCAGAAGCCCATGTGTACCCAGGAGGTTGGCAAACTTTCCTTCAAGGTGAATCTGCTTTGCTTAGATCTGTTTGGGAATGGCCTGCTTGAGATTTCTTTTTTAATGAAGATTAAAGAGTGGTGATCAGATGCAGTGGCTCTTGCAAACATCCGTGTATCAGCATTTCCTGAAAAACTATTTAGTGCTTTTCTGCCAATCAGCACTACAGTTTAGAAAACAAGGGATGTGCCATTCAAAAGACTAAAATCATCTTGACCATCCACCTGGTAACATCATTCCCCTACCAATATCGGCAGAACATTTTTTTCCCAAAGAATTTTTTTTAAAGGGGAACAGAAATACCTGGAAACATTTTCTTATGAAATTCACTTTTCAGCCCCAGACCCAAGCACTGAGTTTGTTGAAAACATCAGATCATATTGGGATCCAAATTGTCCCCTCAGATAGTGCCGCAAACACTTTTTGCTGCCTGATGTTGAGCACAAATCCTGTTTCCAGAGCCCTGCACAGCTGTGTCCTGTAACAACAGGACAGCCCTCCTCTCCCCAAGGGGCACCTGGTTATCAAGAAGCAGTCTCAGACCTAGGTGAAGCATAGGGACAGGGAAGCCTTAGTGCAAAAACTGGGAGGTTTTTGGGGCAAGCTGCTTCACCACTCAGCTTTTCTCAATGGTAAAACAAGTTGAGCAAATTCTGAGCTCCTTCTGCAAAGAGCTGAATTACAGCCATAAATTCAAGATTATAGACACAAGAAAACAACTGGCTGGGCTTTCTGTGTGCTCCAAGCTATGAAATAAATATTTTGCTAACCTGAAGCTGAAGTAATTCTCTTTACATCAAATATTTATTTGTTTCAAATAAAGTAGTTTGTAAGACATTCTGGCTGCAGGGAAGAGGACAAGATGCTCAAGTTCACTGCCTCTTTCCTGCTGCCCTGCTCCCTCCTGGGCATGAGGCAGAGGCTGCCATGGCAAGCACTCGGTGTGGCAAGGCCTCCCTCGCTGGGCTTGGGCCAGTCTCCTGCTAGCAGCTGGATTATCATTCAGAGGGCCCTGTCACACAGAGCAGAGCTCAGCGCTGCCCTCCGCTCCCTGTGAGGAGCTGCAGCCGCCATGAGGCCTTCCCTCAGCTCCTCTGCTCTGCGCTGAGCAAACACAGCGGCCTCCATGCTCCTCACACACATTGTCCTCCAGATCCTTTTCCATCTTTGCAGTCCTCCTTTGGATGCTCAGTAATAGCTTCATGTCCTTCTGTATTGTGGCACCCAGACTGCGCGTAGTACTCAAGACGAGGCTGCACAGCTCAGTGTGGAGTGGGACAATCCCTTCCCTCGCTTCCCCCTTTCACTTGAGAGAGCTACCCAACCTCTCGCTGGGAACAGGGCACATGTCTGCAAACACAGTGCCAAGCAAGAATTAAGCAGTCTTATTCCATCACGCCCTGAGGAAAAGATACCTTTGAGCACTGGGCTGAAACATATGGCAAACGCTGAGCTGTGACAGCAGTGAGGTGTCTGGGAGAAGAGACACGACAAGCCTTACATCCATAAACAGCTCTGAAGCCATGCAGGCGTCGGTCAGTGCAAATCCTGCACGCTTTGTCTGTTTGACAGCCCCATCCCACGGTGTCAGCACAGCTCTTCCATACAGCACTGCCCAATCAGTAAATGCCCCAGCAAAAAGAGAGCAGGGGTCTTCCTGCAGTGGTTGCTGAGTGCTGACCTGCATCTGCACACAGCCTGTGCTCTGCAAGCACACGCCTATATCTGAAAACATGAAAAAAAGTGGCTTAGGAAATGCCTTCTGTAAATGGACTAAACACATAATTGCACTTGGCATACGGGGAACAAGAGAGGCTAAAATTAAAGGTCTACCAACTTTTCAGTATGGAGTGTACAAGCAGCTATAGGCTGGAACTTGGAATTCAGTGCCCATTTTTCGATTACAAATATGCCAAATGAACCCAGCAGTCTGCTGTTGGAGATGCTTTTCCCACCCTCGTCTAAGTGTGAAGAGCTGCCAGCCTGTATTTAGAGGTGCACTGCCTCAGTGCTGCAGACTTGCAGCTGACCCCTCGATGATTTTAACATAGCTTTAGCAGTGTGAAAACAGAGCTATGGGCTAAGGATGTCCTGTTGAAGGAAAAGAGCAGTGAATTCCTCCTCAGTGCAATATAGGCATGCAGTGGCTGAATCTGAAATATTTTTTCTCTGATTTTATAGTGCCGTCTTTGTTAAACTGACAAGCTGTTATGTGGAAATAAACATGCAGCTCATCTGTCTGTCTGTCCTGGGCACTGAACCCACCAGGCGGGTTCTCAGCAGAGCTGGCACCTGCAGAAATCTGCCACGTGAAGTGGTGGGTGAGAAGAAAGTGTGAAGGAAAGGCTTGCGGCCGAAGGAGCTTCAACAAATCACATCCCTGACTCTGCTGGTACTCTTCCCTCAGGCTGTCCCTGTCCTCTGGAGGAAAATCTCTCAAAACTGGATTTGGGCTTAGCCATCCATAACTCTTTGCTTTTCTGCATAAGGTCTGATTTGGGTGGTGTTTTCTGGAGCCAGGAGTTGAACTCAATAGTCCTTACAGGTCCCTTCCAAATCAGGATATTCTATGATTCTATTATACATATAATATATACCCCATTTACTGGCAGAGGGCTTTCTGTGGTGCTGTTTCTCTTACGCAGTGAGTTTTCCAGTTGCTATGGCTGTAAACAGCCAGAGAAGCAGGGCTCATAGGAACAAAAACATGCTACTTAGTGGTAGCTTAATGCAGTGTTTCAAAGCAGTCTATTATTCTGACAGAGATCTCAAGGGCTCCAGCACAAAGTTCAGATATTGGACTTCAAGCCTAGACGCAAACATTTTGAATTCGGTAAAAGGAAATTTTTTCCTGCAAGATTTGAGCAGGAATAAATGCCTCAGTGTGTTCAGCTGGTGAGAAATCTGCAGTCAGTTTAAGTTCATCAGGCTTAAAACTGGGGAAAAAAAAAACAAAAACAAAAACAAAAAATCACAGAAAATAGGGCATATAGCAGACCCTTACTTTCTCCTGACAATTTCTTTGATGTTCCTCCAAAAGGTGGGGTGGGACCTTTCTGTCCAAAATCCACCAGGAACTAAATTCACCTTCAGGAGTCCTGTCTGAGACATGGAGGTGTTCCCTGGCAGGGAGTTCGGATGGATTTTCCCAGGGAAGTTCATATTGATGTTAAACACCTGAGCTAAACTCGGGGCCTCTCTTGAAAGCAGCAACCAGAAGCTGCCAGCAGAGACAGCAGGAAGGAGCATGAGATACCACATTACCTGCCCAAGAAGGGGTAAGGGCTTGAGCTCATTTGTCTTGCTTTAGATAGCTGGCAAAACTAACTACTCTAGGTTGACATAAATCAAAATGGGAGTTTCAGCTCACAAAGAAAACAAATCTCAGAGCCTCACGATGAGGTAGGAAGCACTTTCATCTGACCCACAAAAACACCTTCTGGGGTGCAGTATTTTGCTCAAAAAGCAAAATTTTTTTTCAGTGAGCAGCAGCAGCTCGTGGATAATTGCTTTAAAATGCTACCTGATCTACCTGGATACATTTTTCAGCTCCTTTCCTTCTCCTGTGCCGATTCTTCTCATTCACAGTGGTCTGGTTACGACTCAGGGAACAGCAGGCATCCTGCATTTCTATTTGTGCAAAGCTGAATTTGTATGTCAGCAATTTGTTACTGTTACCTCCTGCTGCATGATAGGGACAATTTCTGCAGAATGACAGCAAAGTAATCTCTCACTGCATACACATCAGATTAAAAACCTGATAATCCTGTCTCTAAAGACTGCCAGGCAAGAGGTAGAAGGAGACAATGATCGCTCTGGGCTCCAGTGATTAACTCACCATTTACCTGCAGGTTGTTAGTAGCTCATTAACACAAATCTTATCATTACCAGGTGGGATTCCACTCCCTGCCATGGCAGAATGCCCTTTAGAGAGCACAGCAGTAAAATCACAAAAACCCCTGACACTTGAAAGGGTGAAAGCTGTGGGAAGCACACAAAAATAAAGTAATTGGCCCTATATGTGTGCAAAACTTGGCTAGCAGAAGCTCAAAACTGTGTATCCACACTGGGAAGTCAGAGCTAGCACCACTTCTGCACTCTCCAGCAACACCATGGATTTCAGGCAGAAGGAAGCAAAACTATTTTTCTTTTTTAGCGTGGAACGATAAAATATGGAAGCTTTAAATAACTTTTACCCACCCTTTGAGCTATCCCAAAG
Source organism: Cyrtonyx montezumae (assembly GCF_038088225.1). Classification (NCBI taxonomy): domain Eukaryota; kingdom Metazoa; phylum Chordata; class Aves; order Galliformes; family Odontophoridae; genus Cyrtonyx; species Cyrtonyx montezumae. The sequence goes on from NW_027071824.1 coordinate 96,204, forward strand.
ACAGTTGCAAAGAAAATGACAAGAGAATTGTTGATAACTCCCCATGTTTTTAGGTAAGAGAAGCTGTGAAGCTTTGAACGGGAGCCTGTCCGAGAGTGCCACCTTCTGACAAAGCTCTCCAACTGCAAATCCCCAAACTCGCAAGTCTTGCAGCTTTCGGCCGGACCTCGCTCTCCGGGATGCTCAGAGGGAAGCACAAGTTCCGCTCCCAGAAGACCCCAAGGCGCGGATGAAGCCTTTGCCAAGCTCTTTGGAAACCGGACAGCGGCTTGCCCTTTCCCTGAACCCAAGGAGCACTGCAAACCTCGTTTTGCCAACATGCAGGTGCTGCCTTAGGAGCTGGCAGGAGCTTTCCAGCAGCTCTCCTGGCTGCCTGGCTGGCAGGGGATGGGACATCCTGAGTTACCACAGCAAGACAGCAAGGGCAGTGGTCCTTACTGGAATGTGAGTATTGTTGTCCAGTGCTTGGCTCTGCTCTTTCTCCTAAGCAGAGCCTGCAGTGTGCTTAAAACTGGACTGTTTAAGAGGGGGAAAAATAGGTTAGCCAAGAGCTGTTTCCCTCTTTCCCTCCCCCCCCCCCGACTTATCTGATGTTTTTGCTTGCTTTGCCTCTTTCTGATTTCCTTGTCCTAAGAAAACATCTGCCTTTGGCCTTGTAAGGGGAACGTTTATGTAATGCTTGAAAAAAAAAAATATCAAGAAAGTGAGAGCCAAGTTTTCAAAGCCTTATCCAAGGAGACACGGTATCGCAGCTTCTCCATCCCCACTGCCCACTCCATCAAGCCAGCACCACTGCTCCTCCATTTTGTCCCCAGATCTGCCTGGAGAAGCATGGTTACTTTGGTGTTCCGTTGTTCTGCCTTTCCTGCAGAGGTTCTTCCAGAGCAGTTACACTTTGATGGAAAGGGCCTTCCTATCCTGCAGGTTGTGTGACATCTCATACAAGCTGCATAGCCTTGCTCCAGCTGGGGAGGGTTGATTTGTTCCACTGTCCTTGCTGTCCCAGGGGAAAAACAGCTCTGCTGTGCTGGGAGAACGCTGTCACTTCCATGCAACAGCTTGCATCCAAGCTTTCCAATGGCATTTAGGCACCTAAACTAGCTTGCACTGAACCTAATAAAACTGGGCATGCAGAGATTTCTGCTTCTGAGGCTGCAAAGAATGAGAAATCATCTGTGGGAGAGAAGTGCAATAGGTCGTTTGCTTTTCAGTAGCAATTGCATGGCACAAGATTTCATTGTAGGGAAACAGCCATCAGAGCATGCTGGCCAAGGCCCAGGATGTAGATTAAAAACTCTGCTGGCCTTCCCCAGGTGAGCCTCTTGTAACAATTCAGGTAAAGCAGTTATCCTCACCGTTTCTTGGAGTGATCACAGGACAGCACCACCAGGAAAATTACCAACAGGAGCTGGTAAATTCTTATTTATGAAGGAAGAAATGCACTGATGACAATATTGTTCCAGTATAGAATTACAGAGTCATGAAGGTTGGAAAAGGCCACTAAGGTTATCTAATCCAGTGCATCCCCACCATGCCCACTAACCCAAGTCCCTCAGTTTCACACTTACACAGCTCTTGAAAACCTCCAGGGATGGTGACTGTTAAGCAATAAATATCAGGAAACAAAACATTAAAACCAAACAAATGGCTTTGAATACTTTTTAAAATTTAAAAATTAAAAGCAATATTTTTCACACTGACGTAGAAATAGAATTTGCCAGGGACAATATCAGCTTTTTTTTTTTTTTTTTAGCAGAACCATAGAAACCTACAGTGGGAATTTGATAGGATGAGCCACTCTGAAGTGAGTGCAGACTTGCATATGAGGCAAGTCAGGTCCTCTACATCAGAGATCTAACTAGGGCAAACCAAGCTAGGTCATCACAAATGGCAAAATAACAACAGACACATTGAGGACATGCCTTGAGAATATCACCAATACAACTTGCATGTCAAATAACAGTATGGATGCAACCCCAAAAGCATTAAGCAAAGCAACAGACAAGTTGTCCAAATGTTATATCATGGCAATCGAAAGCTTAAATAGAAGAGGACAGCATCAAAATAATTAGCAAGCAATACTGAATGCCCTATGTACTTGAAGGTGGGGTGGGAAGATGGTGAAGAAAGAGAAGATGAGTGATCCCTACAATTTTCAGTGGGCAGATCCCATGCAGAATTATATTCCTACAATCGAATGCACATTTCCTACCTGAGTGTGTTCTGTGTTTGGGAGGATTTTTTGGATGAATGTTCTGGACAGGGAAATTTAACCTTGAGAATAAATAGATAAATAAGATTTCAAGAAACAAATATAAACGTTAATACCCAAATAAATCAGTTGGGTATGTTAAGCATAGCCAACAAATAAAAGCATTCTAGAGTTTTTGATTAGCATCATTGCATACAGCACTCGAATCACAATCCCTTTGGACGAGTGCATTGTGTCAGACAGTAGTTCTGGGGTCAAATCTTGTCACCAAACGCTCCTTGTCACAGTTTACTGATCCTTTTAAATGGTTTTACATACACATTTTAATTACCTTGACTTTCAGAATAAGAATCTACAGGAAATGATAGCCAGCAGAAACATGGTGTCTGAAGCTCTTTAACCTAGCTGACTCAGCACTGCCAGGCTGGAAAGTAGGACTCAGTAGGGGTGGGTGTCCTGCATCTGGCAAGAAACAAAATGTGATTGTTTGGTTCCATCCTCTTCTTTTAGATGATAGATGTCTTTGAAGAGAACTCAGCTCTTACACTTGGGCTCAAAGATTACAACTTTTCAGAGGTCATCTTGAAGAAGCCAATGCAGTTAGCTAACAGTAGGAGTAGAGATAGGCAGATGTAGTAGAAAGAATACATGCAGAAGCTCCTGTCCATCATAACAGGAGTTGAATGATATCAGGCAATGAGAATGGCATACTTAAAATGCAGAATTTATGCATGTACCTCAGGGAACTATTTATTTTGTTATATGGTCTCTGAGCAGTTTGCTTGACAAAACAGCTAAATCCTGCTAAGTGGAAATGGTATTTGATTGCACACCTAAAGCTTTGCTTATAGATTTGCTGCTGTTGCTTATCCACAAGAACAGTTAGATTTGCAGTAATGGGATCAAAACTCCAGGTACAGTTTATATATATTACAAAAAAATCTACTTAGATGAATGCAGACAACAGTGCTGAGGAAAGAACCATTTCTTCTTAAATGTACCCAGGATTAATTTGCTCTTGTAGATTTCTGCCAACAGATCTCTTTGCAGTAAAGGTCTGATGCATCAGGGAAGGCACAATTTAAGAGCATTTTTAAGAGCTTTAAGAGCATTTTAAGATCGTCCATTCATGTTTAGCAAACACAGCAGCACCAAGATTTAAATGGGGAGTGCTTATCAGTGGTACAGTGAACTCCTGGAGAGCCTTTCTACTCATAGAAGCTGGCAGGCTACTTTCCACTTAAACAGCCAAGTAACTTTTTGCTAGGAGTACTGTTGAAAGCCTTCTATAACATTTAACCAGAAAAAAAGGCTTGCTTGGAGAGATGATGTTTGAAAGCCTGTCACAACCCATTTGAACACCTTGTTATCCCAGTACAAAGGAGACTGAAAACAGCATACAGGCTAATACTTCTAAGCTTTCCCATAACAACTTAGCTGTGCCAAGACAGGCATCTGAGGAGAAATACATATGCCCTGAAGATGTAGTTTAAGAGAGCTGCGAATGGGTAATTGATTAAAACAGTCCTTTCATAGAAGGTAAAATAGGTCAAAGGCACTTCTTCTGAATTGAGCATCAATTACTTATTCGTTAGTTTTCTTGGCAGGATCAAAACACGTGTTGATGCAGTGTTTGATATCTACAAGAAAAGTAGCAGTAGAAGCAAAAAGGAATGAGGTTCAAAAGAAGGGCATGGCACTGAGAGGTTGCCAAGTCTGTTTTATGTGAAAAGACTTACAAGACACAGTAGATAACCTGGGGTCTGTGTATGCTAGTTTGAAATCCATGGATCAGCATTAATGAAGATGTTTGGCTCTGCCAGTGAAGCTGAACATATTGGTTAACAGAGGACGTTTAAGTAATAGCTCTGTTGAAGATATGAGTTGTGTCTGTCCCCATACTGAGCCAACCAGAGCCAATTCGCTATCTAAGCATGGGCTAACACGTCTTGCCTTTAAACCTCCTCCACCTGGTGAAGTGGCAGTGATAATTCCCTGTGCTACCTGAAAAAGCCCATAGCACCTCCGGCCAGAGTCTTAAATATCCCTTGTTCTAGTGTTCAAAGGCATGTTACAGGACTGTTTATAGACAGTGTAAGTGGAGCTTAGAGACAGAGCAGTCACGGGTCCTGATATTCTCAGCTTTGGTGTGGGTGGATTCACACCCCATTGACTACTTTGAATATGAGGTTTTAAAACCCTGTCAACAGCAAAGACATTTTCTAAATCCTTTCTGCCACTGTTAGCACTAGCTCAGATCCATGCAATCCTGCGAGCTGGAGGTGATCAGCCACCAGCACTGGATTTAACGCCATGGGAGTTACACCTTGTAGCTTAGATTGTGACTCCCTAACATGGTGTTAGAGATGCCTATGGCAATCAGCAATCTGTCTGCCTTAAGGATGGTTAGGATGCCTTAAGGACGCAAGCATAAGATTTTAACCTGTTCCAAAATATTATGTACTCTTACATTTTACAGGATGATTAGCCACAGAATTCTTAAGAAATGAAAATTATTTTTTAAGACTCCTTCTGCGAATGAAAGCTACCCAAGAGAGTACAACAAAAACACATTAAAAAGCACGAGTATTTTCTTAATAACTCCATCATCAAATTCGAATTCAGGAAGATTTATCCAGTAGATGGCAACAGCAGACCACTTTGCAGCAAGGCCAGCATTTGCAGGCCTCAAAAAAATCCTTTGCTGCACTGTGCTCAGCGCGCCTTTCTCAGATGTGCTGCTTTCATTCCCAGCACCTTGCCCTCTGAACTCCAAAGGAATTGTCTAACTGCAGTGCAAACACGAGGATGCTTGGTTTTTCATGTAATTGTGCTTACAGGGCACAGTTATCTGCATTTTAAAACAGCCTAAAAATAAGGCTTTCCTCCAAGAAGCACAATTTCCCTATTGTGTCCTGCTGCAAAAATAACAAGTAGTGCACAAAGAGATTAGGTTAAGAACACAAATGTGAGTCACAAAAAATACCAAGCATCTGACTGGCATTTTGTCTAAAAAAGTTGCTTTTCCCTACCACATGCAGAAACCAGATTCATGGCATAAAGTTTTAACCACGTTCTTCTCATCACTTCTGAGCCATCTTAAACAGCTGCTATTAGGAAGTGCTTGTGATTGCCTGGGGAATGTGATTACCTTGCTGGAAACAGCAGGCTCAGCTCTTGGCCTCTGGAGGAAGGAGCTTTGCTGCAGACTCCAGGTGTGGCAGCTGCCAATATCCATGGGAGGATCGAGGAGACTCCAGCACCACACTCTGCCTCATTCTGCCCAGGCCCTGGGGAGCACACAGAATCATTTAGTGATCATCACCCCTCCACCATTTCAATCCCATATTTCAGTCAATCATTTTTCAATCAAAATTATGAGAGCACCATTGTTATTAATAAATAGCATCATTGTTTTGACATTTGCAAGGTAAAATATGAATGGACCTCGAAGACATATAACACAAGAAAGATTTACAGCTGAAGGCTCCAGGCTTTCTCCACAACTTAAGAACCATTCAATTTTTCCCTTATGCTGAAGTACAGGCCAATTTCAGGCAGTGAAACCATTCAGGTGTAACAAAGCTTGGGGAGCACTGTGACTGTCAAGTGATCTTCCCTGGAAGTTTTTAAAAAGTGGAAAAGACTGATTTGTAATGAAACTCCTGCAGAGATCACACAAGGGATGAGTAGGAAGGAACGCATAAGAGCAGCAGCCAAAGATGAACTTCAGTGGGACTGACTTTGGCAACCTAGCAGGACACAACTTATCTTTCTCTGAAACCAGTGAGAGGTGGCCATCCTGGGTTAGGCATTGCATTCGCTGTGGTTCAGGAGGAGAGCTGGCTGTGTGAAATATCAAGACCCTCCTTGCCATCTTGGGAGTTATTTTTTGTCCCCATCCCCATCTCTGTTCTCAGGAAAAGGGAGATGGTTGATGTCAACGTTGCAGCATTTGCAAGAGCTGCTGTACGGCTTCATTTTACTGATGGTTGTGCTGCAGGTGAATGGCATAGCTGTGTGTCACTTTTCTATGTCCTATACAGGGGGTTGCAGTGCTACTTTTCTGCTCTCACATACTTTTTGAAGGATATATCTTCAAGAAAAAAAACACGCTATGTTAGTGAGCGAACTGCCTTCTGAGAGGTCTTTTGTCACTCACAGTAGCATATTTAGTGAATGTATCATGAATCATCTTTATGTTAACACTGTTTACAAATGATGGGATTTCCTTTTGTTCACATTTCAATACAGGGGCAGAATTATTACCTTGGAAGGAACTTTCTTTTACCATTGGTGGATGCAAAAATAATAATTCAAACATACAAATTCCTGATACACCACAGCACACACACCTACTGCTTCTAATTAGTTACAGCAAAGGCTTTTCGCTTGTTCTTATGCTCTTCTAATAAGGAGGACAATGAGGTATTTTTGAACTAGTTACAGATTTGAAAGATTTAGTAAAAAAGATTTCTTTATACCACTTCTGGTAAGAGCTTGTACTGACAGATGCCGCCTTCTTCCTGAGGTTTGAACCAAGGTTTCATTTCTTTTATTCCTCCTTTAACCTCTGAAGCATTTCATGATGTGATGGGCAAGAACCCAGAAGTAATAAGACTGACTGAGCACTGGAATTGTAGACAGAAGAGATTTTCTACAATCATTGCTGTTCTCAGAGGTGACACTGCTGGGTCTCTCAGGTCTCAAACATAACAGCACATTTTTTGGGAGGCCCAAGTGCATACAGACCTTGGGTCATTCTGGAGCTTGCAGACTGGTTGCTGAGACATCCATGCAAGCTTGTCTGCCACAACCCCCCCCCCAGTGCAAACTAGATTTTCCCTGCTGTTCCTTCAGTCTTGGATTCAAAAGTGAGGAGGAAAGGAGTACAGGTTACCATGACGGCAGGGTACAAAATACCAGGAGTCACCCATGAGAACTGAAATCTATTCTTCAAAAGTTTCCATCATGAATAGAAAATGCTGAATACTTCCAAATCTGGCAGTGACAACCTGGCACCGCACCCATGGGCTTGCACACATCCACTCAACAGCTGAACAGTCCTTCATGCTATACCATCCTGAAAGATATTTGAGTGAAACCTTTAGAGTACCACTGAATCCTACACCTGAATCACAAATTTTGACAGTGCTTTATACCCAAATTTTATTCTCGCAGAAATAGAGATCAGTTCTTTCTTATTGATCTATGAGGAATGATGCAGATGTGTACATATCCAAATGCAAGGGAGGGACTCTGGAGGAAGTCCTCTGTTCTGATATGAAAAGTGTCTGATTCTGAAGTTAGGATAACAGAATCCTTAGAGTTGGAGGGGATCTCTGAGGGCCATATAGACTAACTCCTCTGCAATGAGCAGGGACATGCACAGCTAGATCAGGTTGCCCAGGGCCTTATCCAGCCTTGCTTTGAAAGTCTCTAAGGATGGGGCATCAATCACAAACACTAGATAACCTGTTCCTGTGCCTCACCACCCTCACTGTAGAAGATTTTTTCCTTACATCAAGGTTAAGGACTGCTGTGCAAGAAGACCAGTCACAGCCACATCCAAGATTCAGTTCAGTTGTGGAGCATAACATGCCATCAGAGGCTCTGAATCCTCTCAGTTACCTAGATGCCTGAGGTTTACTTTAAATAAACCTATTTACAGTCATCTTTGTTTGGAGTAAAGCTGGATGGAAGAGGTTCAGATGGTCAGCTGCCGTGGGCTTTAGCTGGTGCAGACTTGCAGTTTGCCAGGAAACTTTACAAGACAAAACATATATCCCAAGAGTCATTCTAAGTCATGCTGGACTTCAAAGAAGCTCATATGCAAAAGCTAAAGGCAAACTAAAATGTACATGCTGATGGGCAGCAGCAAGGGACAGGAGAGGTGAACACTAATATTGAAATATCTATAAACTTCAATTATTTCTTAGCAATGTTGTATTTCCAATGGGACAAGGAGGGACAGAATCATACTACCACTTTGTCCAAATCAAACCTACACAGAGTAATTAAACTTGCATTTGTCAAGCCAGATCGCCAACACAGTGTCTCTTATTTCTCCACAAATATCAGATAAGGGCTTTTTGGCTGTAAAATTGACATTTTTGTGACTATTACCTCATTGGAGACTCACCTACAGTAAAAGAACAAAAATGCTATTTGAAACCATCAAATCCTCCACTGTAGCCAGTGCTTTACTGATGTATACTGGGGCATACTGGGCAGCTTATTTTCATTCAGAAAACCAAATGAACTTTACAAGTACAAGAGCCCTCTCCAGCATCACAACTGCAGCTGCTGTAACACTAGCACTGCTGTAATTAGAGAGGTTAGAAATCAGGTAACACCACTAACAGAGCTTTTTCCTTAGTGCTGGGTAAAGCAAAGTGTATGACACGGAGAAGCTAAAGCTGCTGAAGTTGCTGCATCGGTTCTTGTTTCTATTGTTTGTGCTGTGCTCTTGCATTCTGTTCCAGGAGTAAACCATGATTTTTGCCTGGCAGTCATGAATATTTAGGTTTGGGCAGATTTAAGCACCAAACTGAAATGAGACTCAGTGCAGTCAGCATAATTAGTTGGAATAAACTGGTCTATTGAAGAACAATATTTTGAAAGATTTTAAATGTTTGGGGAAAGAGCTGGCAAAGCCTGCAATCCATATCACTGTTCCCATCACGAGGTAACCTAACACCAAACACTGGCGTCTAAAACAAAATCTGGCAAATTCAGAGTTTACCACATTATGTCTCCCAATCTGCTTTCTTAGCCTTTCTCTTCCTCAAACATTGAGGCTGCATTGCATTTTCCTTGCTATTCTGAGAAAACGGAATGCTTTGCCAATATGCTCTTTACTTTTGGTTATTTTTATAACTCTGCAAAAGCTCACACTTTCTTCTGTAGCCAATGCCTATTGTTTATGGAAGCAGTTCCAATTTACTTTCTATAATGGAAAAAAAAATCTCCTGCCTCGAAAGCACTGCAAGTATTTGCATTGTTCTCCAGCATTGTTTTGCTTACAAAAAAGGGAATTCTTTGGAACCATGGAGGCATTGAGTCTCCCTCGCGTGCTCACTCTTTTTCACTCCCCACTCCCAAACAGCAGCTTTCAAGCAGTGACCTTTCTCCGTGGAGACCAGCTAGTTATTTTGGGTTGTATTTCCCTGCTGATTGTTCTTGCTTCCTCCTGCACAGCCAAGCCCTCGGGTTGCTGCGGGTAGCAGGGAAGGGGCTGACCATAGGCAGCCTTTTGGATCCCCAAATGGATGGCCAAGAAAGCATCAGTTGCTTGAAGTAGCCACAGATTATATAAAGCTGGCGAATTCAGACATTAACCACTTTACACAAACAGTATAAATCATTCAGATGCTAAGTAGTGCCAGAGCAGCTTGGTAAAGGTGTTCCTGGTTCAGAAAACTTCATCCCTATGTGTCACAGTAATACCCTGACAAAAACCTGATGTCAGCTTGAGTCAAAACATCACTTCCCTGTAGGTTTACCTGATGGGGACACATACTCAGTATTGGATATGTGCTCTTAGCAAGGTTTTCTTCAACGTTACACAAACCTTTTGGAAAGACACTCAGAATCAGTTCCTTTTCTCCCAGTACCTCTGCAGGAGCTGAATGAGGGTGTATCGCTATAAAATAGCGAAACGAAAGCAGTATGACGCTGGGTATTAATAAAAAACTTCAATGCCATTTTCAAATAAATATCTTCACTGCTATAAACCTCTGGGAGCAACTGTAACAACAATCTACACAGTAGGAACAAATTGTCTTGAATTCTCTATGCTGTCACTGAGCAATGAACTCACATTCAGCAGCCAGACTATCACAACTTGGGTCTCTGAGGGCTGCGGCTGAACTAGGAGGTTAGAGCTCCCCGGGACCAAGTGCTGCTCTACAGCAACATGTGCTGCTGTACTCATCATAAAACATTCTCTAAAATGCCAGCTCACCAGGAATTTGAAAGCTACTCAGTTCGTTCTGAGTAGGAATGTAGCCCAACTCTGGAGAAGATGAGGGAATGAGGTTTCTTGGTTTTTTGGGGGTAACTTGAAACCCTGCTTTTCAGCCAAAACCTGTCAAGCTCCTGCTCTTGACTTACATGTACAAGGCACAGAGATAATTAGTAGAGTCTTTCAAAGAGTTGTTTCATTTTGAAGCCATTTATATTTCACAGGGTTCAAACTGGGACAACTTGCATTCTTTTGCCCAAAGTATTTGTGAAATTTTTCAGGGTTTTTTTTTTTTTCCTGCTAATCATGTCCACCTGCTATTGGCTGAAAGAAAAATGCTAATGTACAGATAAAAAAAAAAAAGCTTACCTATTTTTATATCTATTTTGTAGTTTTGCAAGCTTCATAAAGTGGACAGAATGAATAATAATAAAAAAGAAAGCTGATTTTAACACTTCTTTTAATTGCCAGGTAATTTACTTGATGGTGAGTTATGGCAGGATGCTGAGAACCCATGACGAAATCTGAATGAAGTCTACCAATAGCACAGGTAAAGCTTTCAACAATTTTCACATGACAAAAAATGAAACTGAAGCCTTCACTCAGAATCCTCCATAGTTGGCAAACACATGCAGCACTCAGAGTGTGAGACGGAAGGAAGGTGACAAAAAGGAGAAAAAACAACATCTGAAATTTCAAAATGTTTTCTAGGAATTGAAACAAGATGAACATTTAAATTTAAGGCAAATATTTTGCACCACTAAGTGCTTTCTATATATAAGTCTATGTTTGCAAGATAAATGTTTAAGACACAAATGTTGGCCATCTGTAACTGCAGCAGTTGAGCTAGGCAGCAGGATGGAAAAGGTGTTGTGGCAAATTGCCTTTTCTCCATCTCTTGAGTGCTGCATTGGAATGAGCTGGCCCACGTCCCAGAAACAGCAAAACTGTATTTGTGTTTTGAAAAATGCAAGGTACCCATCACAGCCATATGCTATCTGTGCCCCCACTAGCTGCTCCAAAACTACTTCCCTAATACCCTTCTCATTGTGTCCAGAGTGAAAAATTCCCTTGTCACTTTAATTCTGCTGATAGAAAAATCACTTTTTGCCCCTGGCAAACAATTTGGGCTACAGATACAGGGGCATGCTAACTGGAAATAAAAAGAAAAATAAATGCTTACAAATGGCACTCATGCAATTATGTGTGTGTTATCTCTGAGCACAAGGAAGTATTAAAACACAAATATCTTCTATTTGTATAATATTTATACAAGCTCAGTGGCTCAACTCCAGTGCACCTATGTATATTACTGGTCATTATATAAAAAAATGTAATCTTTATTATTTTAAAGCTAAATACTTAATGAAATGTCTGAAAACATACAAGCACCTTCTTTACTTCGGTCTGACACAAGACATCTTCCCTGAACCCTATTCATCTAGAAGCACATATACTCAAAATCTATGTAACACCAGAGTGCTTTTGGATAAGCATTGCACAAAGTTCATTCTAAACTATCTGAAAAACGCTAACTTCCTCCTTCAATTCCTCCTATCTGATTTGTAACACATCTTCCCACCCTTCCATTGGACTCTCACTCAGGCATGATTCTGTTCACCTCACTGATGAGAGGCAGATTGATTTCTGTCATTCCACCTTGGGTCACCTTATTGATGCAACAGCTGTCCAGAGGGAGGATGATCACCATTTGTTGTCAGTGGCAGAGCAGCTTAGCTGAAGAACAGTGATGTACTTACTTTCTGATCAGCCTCAGTCTGAGTTGCAAAGAAGTGAGGCTATGCTGATGTACACGAGTTGAGTTTATTTAATCTTAATTAAGTTGATTTTTTGAGACTTACTGCTAAACTATAAACTGTTCAGAGTTGCACAGAAAGTATTTAAATTGTTGTAAAATGAATGAGTCTTTTTTCAAATTTAGAGATTATCTCCAAAGTGATTACCTATATACATAGCAGAACATCAGCACCTTCCTACACACCAGTCCAGTGTTATTCTTATGTGCCCAGCCATCTTTGCTGGTCCTCTCAGAGATGTGAGCTGTGAAAAATGCAGCTGTTGAAGTACAGGAAAAGTTAAGAGAGTGATTTTGAGGGCACACCTCACCAGCAGTTCAAAGACTGTTTAAACAGTTCTAGTATTTTATTTTTTAAATATCAGACTTTGGTGTGTCTTTCTCTTTTCCCAGGAGTACACATTAAAGGAAGAACTACCAGTCACCACACTGCCTCCCATTTTCCACATTAGCCTTGCACACTTGAAGAGATGATATCTTTGAAAATTTTAGCTTGTCTATCACTCTGTATTTCCTCTTTTTTCCCACTCTGCCCTTATAATTTGTAATGGGCAAATCTCAAAAGATTAGAACTTTGCCTCTGATAAGGAACTGCAGGTTTGAAGTTTACTTCTCAATTTTCAGTAATTAGGGTCGGTGCAACAAGTCTATGAATACTTTGCCTTGAATTCACGGGATTTGAATGGCCAAAGGTTTTGGCATACTTCAGTAACAAGAACAGTTAATGACTGCATTTCCCAGACTCAACTAAGATAGTTACAGTGTCTAAATAAAAAAAAAATTATATACATACATAAATAAAAAGGGGAAAATAACTGATTTTCAGTAGCTTCAATAGAAGTGGGATATAAAGGCATCAGTGGATTGTTCTTGTGGAGGAAGACTCAAATGCTCTAACCTCATGTAATGCCCTGAATGCAGTGATTGGATACAACGAATACACATTCTGGATGTTCAGGCCAGCCATGGGGAATGGGGTAGAGGTGAAGACTGAACGCTATGCAGGTGCTGTCTGTGTTAGATTTAAAACGTGTAAGCTGCTGAAGGGACCAGTAACTGGAAGGCACAAAAACTGTACTCTGGACTACAACTTGCACTTTTAGGATGTCCTCTAGTCTATGTGTGGAAATCTTAACCATGATTCTTCACAGATATTTGGCAGTAGTTTAGCATCAGCTTTCCGTTGAGATAGATCTACTCCAGAGCTGCCTTAAGTGTATTCTCTCAATGACAAAACAGACAGAAGATGAAAATCAATGCTGAATCCTTCGCATGCTTTACAAACGGATACACAGAGTCTACCTGGGATATAGCATCTCTCTTTCTAAGTTATCTACTGCATGGTTGTACATAACTGTGACAAGAACGCTCTTGCTCTGTTTCCAAAGATTAAAGCATCACAGAAAATACTTATGATGATGAACAAAACAAATATGTCTACTTTTCACATAGCATTTGACACTAGCTAACAGTATGGCTGCAGACAACATAAAAATCAGTGCCATTCTGACAAAACTTTCCTTTGTTCAACAAAAATTCTCATCAAGAGTTCATGAAGGTTGTAAACAGGAGACAAGCAGTTAACAAGAGTTTCAGCTTTATGGGGCACACCAGCAGAAGTCCAGGACATAAGTGTCCAGGGGCGGGGGTTACGCAAACCTTACCAATGTTTAGCATGTGTGTCTAAATTATCAACCTTGATACTAGTCCTGATACTTACTTTGTACAAAGAAAACAAAATCTCTAGTGAAGACAAAATGGACGCTAAGCCCTTTGGAGGATCTGGTCTGTAGAAGTAATACAATGAAAAAAATAGTTTCCTCACATAGGCAATAGGATGCTTAGAGAATGAATGCCTGTAGAGCACTCAGACCCTGGTATGAAAAGTTGCTGTATAAGTTCAAAGTATTATTGTTATGGCATACTTACTCAGCGAGGCAGGGAAATATCAAAGGATTTCTTCTCCCAGCTGGCTCAGTCTTATCTTGAGGAACTGTTGGTGGGTGGTGATTGCTCTCAGGGACTGGTGATGACAGAGGAGCAAAGGCACCAACCTCACTTGCAGAGCTGCTCTGGGCACCCCCCAGGATCAGCTACGGCCTCAGTTCCTCCTCAGTGCTTTTCAGCCCGCACACACCCTGTTCCCAGTAAAAAGCCTGAAATGAAAACAGAGAGAGCTCTGACACCTGGCTAATGGAGGCACTCAGGCAAGGGCTTTCACTTGTGACTGGTACATTGGGAAATAATTGATGCAAATTGCCTCAGACACTCAAGGCTTCTGGTCCTCCTTCCCACCGGCTATTTTTAGGCCCAATTAGACAGATAAAATGACACAGGAATTATTTTTTTTACGCTCTAATGTGTATTTTTTTAAAGGCTTCTATCTAGATACATGCTAAATGACTGAGCTACAAAAAGCAGATAGAGGGATTTTTTTTTTACTCCTTTAATGAGAGGTTTTCAAGCACTTAAAAGACTTGCTCACTGTGAAACCGCTCACAGCAGCTGTTTGCTGGGGAATATCCACTCACCACCTTAATCTCAAAGCAAATAACAGAATATGAAATAATACATAGTCTTGGCATTGGAGCGCCCAAGAGCTCCCCAGGTCCACTGCAATGCGAAGGCTAACAACCCACCCATCAGAAGCAGATAAAATACAATTAACTAATTCATTATGTAAATATTTTGGGTGGGGAGACATGAATTGGCTTATCTCAGTTATTGTTATCATTATTATTAGCTGCTGTTTGCTAAGATTGAGTTTTTCAAAGCTGCCGTTGACATTAAGAAGTCCAAAATCCCCTTGCTAAATCCGCCCTAAGTTCGATGTTGAATGTTTTTGCAAGCTATTGGAGAAGAAAAGCAGGGAGAGAAGCACAGCCAGGTAGATAGCATTATTCACCACAGTTATTACTAAAATTTATGGTTAAACCCTTCCCCATACTATTCGAATACAATCAAGAACTACAAAATCTGCTCAATACAACCTCAGCCTATGTTGAAGTTTCAAGGATCTGCTTTCAAAGATAAGGAGCTATTCTGACTGCAGTGTCAAATGCAAAAAAATTACTGCTGGCCTCCATGGTTATTATGCTGCTGCAAAGTTTCCCAAAATCTCAGTGCTCCATATTTGTCTAGAAAAGCCAGACCACAGACTGCATCCCCTGCACCAGGCTTGCTGGCTCTGAGATCAGGAAGCAGAAGGATGAGATGTTGGCTGTGCAACAGCCAACCAGAGCTGCTTTGCCACTGACTTCAGTGGGACAGGGCAGCATTTTGTCTCTGTAGTAGGAGCTGATGAAAAGCTCTGCCTTATAATCAAATTCCTGTGGCTTAACGTCTAAGGGCATGTTGGCTGCACAGTGGTGACTGCTCATCTGCATGTTCTCCACCTACAGGATGTGCCAGCTGTCCCACTTGCTTTATCTTACAGGAAAAGAAGGGTAAAGAGGTCATTATTTTGCATTTACCACTTTCGGAGCTTGCAGGAGCTGCAAGTACACTGCCTAGCATACAGAAGATTGACTTGTGAGTGAGCCCTCTGTATTCTGAGCGTGATACTTGACAGTGGACAGGAATGAAATGGTGTGTGTTTATGAGATGGTCCTGAGTGACAGTGAGGCCCTGGGATGTAGGCAGGTTTGGGAGAGCCCTGACAAGGCTGAGCAGGATCACTACAGCCTGTTAGCAACTTCAGAGTTATCCTAACCCCAGGGAAACACGTACTTCATATGTTGATACGAAGACATTGCATTTCAACTGAATTGAGCTGTGAGCTCCCCATATTTTGGTACAGTATCAGCATTTTACTATGTATCATCATGAACATAGTACTTAGTCTAACTACAACATACTGTCACATAAACCAAGCTTTAAAATGTGTCTTAGAAGTGCACAAAAAAAAATCATAAGTCAACAGGAAAGAAAATCTCTGTATTAGTAGCTCTCTTTGTGTTACCAAATGGTGCTACTCCCTTGTTTTCTTTGTGATGACAACATACATGACTTTTTGGTCCATGTTCCTTCACTTCACGCCTCCCTGTACCTCTTAAACCTATCTCAGCACTAGGGGAGTAGTTAAGTTCTCCCAGTAATGAACTCCAACTTTGGGGTACCAAAAACTTAAAATATCACCATGTGCTCAACATTAACTGCATGGAAATGCATTTGTTTTAGACAATCCGTGCTGTAAACTTGCCTCAACATACTGCACCGTAAGAACTACTTATATGAACACAAGTAAGAAAGTCCTGATCTGCTGAAAAAGTCCTTTAGTGACTAGTCTTCACACAGAGAGAATTTATGAGGTACTTGCAGTATGTAATCGTCAAAAAGAGTTCAGAGTTACTGTGAGCAAATCCTTAGTCAGCATCTAAGCACTGTATTGGTCTTTATACCACCATATTATACCCTACTTTGTAGTAAAGCTTTCCATGCTACCTTTCTTCAACCCCTGCTAATGGTGCAGAGGTGCAAAGACACAAAGGACTTCTTTGAAAGAAAAGAACATTTTATAACACATTTTCAGAGACTTGTGGGAAACACTGTTTGCTGGTCTTCATAAAGGACTCCAACAATGCAATGAACTGTCAGGGAACCACTAAACTTCTAAAGCAGAAAAAAGGATGATCTCAGATGTACTGCATTGGGACAGGTCTGTCTTCTGCCCTTCTCTTCTGAAACAGGATAATGGATTCAAATAAAGTCCCAGATATCAGCAGCTTGGTAGCAATACATCAATACAATGTCATTGCCTGAACTCTCAGCACAAAATCCCCTATGTCATACCTCTGACAAGGGAGATGGAGCTCAAGGACTGTTTGTCTGAACCAAGCCTTGGGTTTTGATGGCTGTATTCAGCACTAAGAGATGAATTTCATAGAGAAAGTTCCTTTCTCTCTGTAGGTTTTCTAGAAAAGCTTGTATGGAAGGACAACAGAGAGAAGGATAAATAGATATACATCTGAAATGCTCCAAAACAAAAGAAATTGAAAGTGTGTTGGTACCTGCAACAGTAATGTGCTGATAATGTATTTATGCACCCAGGTATCTTGACATTTCAAATAGAAAGTGCTCCAAAAGAACAAACACTTTCAGTCTAATTTTGTAATGCCCATAAACATACCAGAGATGAAAGGTACCTGACTGAATTTGGGTAAAAAATAGATGGGATTTTGAAAACTAGTACGAAATGCCTGGGAAAAGTGATCTACACATGGTCTTAATTATGCCAATGGATAACCCCCACATTACCATTTAAAAGGTCATCTGATAAACGTCAACACTGGGCTTTTCTCACAAACCTAACACCTACAATTGCTTCAGGCTACTGTAATATGGCATGAGAAGTTAAATTAGAAGCATATATTTGGTAATAGCACCTCTAAGAGGGAGTCTTCAAAAGCTTGTGCCCCCATTAAAGGATTAGAAGACCAGCATACATATCAGCAACTATACTCAATCCAAAAAGAAACAGAACACAAGACAGAAATCAGCATTTTGTTCTGATTAGCTGCTTTGATTGATGTACATTTCTTCATTATTTCTTCTTTTTCCTAACTGCTGCTAACATACCGTTGGGGAATACTATAAAAATACCAGAATAAAGTGCTACTTTCAGGCCTTCTCTTATCTCTCATGGCTCCAGAGATGATCTTTCCAGAACACATGTTGGTAAGTCACACAAAATAAAGCAATCTCCAAGGAGTTGATAGTTTGGGGTTCAATTGTTTTCAGGAGCACTCAGAATAAAAGTTGGAAACTTAGAAATTAAGCCATTCAAGAATAAGAATGGAGTCATTAAATATTTCTGGAAATGTGATCATTCTGTGTGAAACAATTCAAAAGATTAAAACAGAAGTGAGAATAATTAGAGCCAGTGTTTTACATAAGCACTGCTTTTTAACTTCAGTATCTTCCCTTCCGGAAACCAATTCATCTAGTTTTCCTGAGAGCTAATATTTTGAGGTTATCTACCCCAAAGGCATCCCAGAAATAGGTTGGATTGTCCAATAAGAATGAAGGCAAAGGGCACATCCTAAGGATTAATGACTGGCTGAGAAATTGGAGCTTAAAGTGAAAGAAATTATCTGTATCAAGGTCACAGATGAGGTTAGGATTATTTTAAACTGAGAAGGAAACCCCTAACCAACTTTTTTTGTACTTGTTTTGTTCTTCTGCCTGATTATAGAGAAGCAAATTCAGTGAGCCCCTCATCTAAATAAAGGGCTGAATTTTGCCAGCATAGGCTAGATGGAAATGGGAATTCTGTCCTATTTTGTTAGCCTCCTGTAGCTAGCCAGAAAATTGCCTGCAAACAGATTTCTATGGATTTCCTATTGATTTAATTCTCACTTCATCTTCTCAGCTCACACATCAGGAGACTGACTCCTGCTCAAGAAGAGAAGCTCAGGCTATGCTATTTCTCTTTTAGATTTCCTTCCCACCATGGAGGATCTGGGGAAAGTCACAGGCTTGATTCCAGTCTGTTCAAGGCAAGCAGAGCATGATGGAAGTCTTTTACAGACACTGTGGCTCTGAAATCCCAAGTTATATGGCTCTGAAGTCCTAAACAATCCTCACGTGTTTTCTCTCCTGGACTCCTAAGAAGGGTAGAGTAGTTCAATTAAATTTTCATTCCCAGCTCCCACTGAACCATTTCTGAACCCATTTCTCCCAGTGTCTGTGCATTTGACAGATCCTGCCTCCACTTCTATCTCAAGAGCATACAAGCAGAAGAGGGCTGCTGCAACAGGAATCCAGAAGCTGGAGCTGTCAAACCAAGTCTTCCCAGATACCAAAGGGGCTAAGAAAAGAATGGGTGCTTGTAGTATTTCTGGCAGGGATGGTTGCTGAAAAGCCTAGAGAAGGATCCCGAGACACCTCAGCTCCCAAGTTCCGATGGATGTATTTCTCGTTGATCAATCTCTATGTCTTTGAGGCTGAACTAACTTCCCACTTCAGGCTTCTGACAGCTGGACAAAGCAGGGTTTGAGCTGCGCCTTGCTCTAAGTAAGTGTGGAGAGATGGTTTCAATCTGACCTTGCCAAATCAGTCCCTGGCTTGGGGCGTTTGCTGAAATCCAGGAAAGATTTTCCCACTGGATTTCAAGTGGGAAAAGCAAATTCTATCCACAGAGATTTGATTGAGTATTGAAGCAACAAGCATTCTGGGAGATATGAATCTGCCTCATGATCTGCAGAGTCTACAGTTTTTTAAAGTAGAAGAATATACATATACATGTGGATTTAGTGGTGGTGGAGCTAGTTAAAAGCTGATTATAAAGTATAATTTTCACAGATACCAAAAGATTTATTTTTAACCACACTGTGGCTGTGTACGTTATTAACCTTCTATCTTAAAAAGATAAGATTTGGCATGAGTAGATGTGGGCCCTGTTTGGCTTTTTGTTCCTAAGTTCACATATTTTGTTTAAAGTACATCAGGTAATGAGATGCAAAAGCATAAAGACAGACTATGAAAAAGCAGCAAAAAGGAAAAAAAAAAAAAAGCAATGAACGGAATACAAACGCATTACAACTGATGAAAAAACTCCAAATCTTTCATTTAAATATTTTCATTCATTCATTTATTCTCACTTTAAATTTTCAAACAATTCAAATCAGCAGCAAAATTGACATTCAGGATTTTACCTTGGATCTCCATGATGTATAGCAGTGGTTCCCCTCTATCACTTGTTGCCCTATTCTATTTCTTCCCCTCTGGTCAAACACATTACTGATTCTAATATCACTGAGCTTTACAAATCACTTCTGAGATGTGGGACTGTTTTACTTCATATATTACTTTGGGTATTTTTACTGTCATCAATGTAATTCTAAAAAAATTGTGTGAATTGAGTTTGTCACATGTTAATCTTAAATACACTAGCTGGTACCTCTGAGAGACAGTTTGAAGCATTTTACCATACTGCAGGGAGTTCCTGCTTTGCTTTGAAATGCCAGCTCCTCCCAACGACAATGAGATGCTCAGGTCCTCCCAGGAGGAGAGATACAGTGCAGAGAGCTGACCCCACCTTGCTCATATCCTACTTTCCATGTGGGCTGGTGTTGCCCTGGGGTAGACACCCAGGTAACACTGACTGATGATGCGGTTGCTGCTATTTTTGTCAGTGCATCAGGGAGTGAAAGATAGATTTAATGAGCTCAATAGCATAAGCTGGGAGCATAAGGGTAAAGTTATCCTGTCAGCTGTTCACAGGCCTGAACCTGTGGCCTTATTCCACAGTAAAACATGCTTAAAGGCTTGATCTTGATCCCTCTTTTCACCTGTAACAGCTAACATTTGTGACTAGAGTGGGGAAAACATCAGCCATGTAGTGGGCGAGAAGCCACGCACCTTGCCTTGACCCTGTAGCACTCTGTATGAGTTTGGCTCCATACTCTATTCGCTGGCAGTGTTCAGTCAGGCACAACTGCAGAGGTGAGCCTGGAATGAGTAACAGAAACACAAATTGTCTGATACTGCATTTAGAGAACTTAGCAAAATGTGTATTGACATCTTGTCAGACTGCTTAGCTGGAAACAGATAAAGAAAAATCAATTAAATAATTTAAATTTTAAAAGTAAGTAGGATTTTAAAAGATTAATGCCAGCCAATTATTCTGAATGTGAGAAATTTCTTATGCTTTACACCTGGGGAAGCTGTGACCCCGATTTCAGCAGGCACACTGTGTGTCAAAGGCCAGGAATCCTGGATTATCCCACAGAAGTCAGTTCCCAAACTCCCTAATGGCATATTAAACAACAACATGTTGAAACAAAACAGTGCAAGAGGAAAGCAAAACTAACTCCTGCTGGTTGAGCACACCCTTAAACACATTTCTACCAGCTTCTGTGAGCAACCTTTTCTGACACAAGCCCTCTCTGGATAACTAAGAGGAATATTTAACTGCTAGAAATGTGGGCTCAGAAGATGCGGGTTCTGTACTGAGGTCTGTCATTGACCTCCCACACAACACGGAGCAAGTCACTTCATGTCTGTCTCCCTGTTACAGCTTCTACATCTGTACAATGGAGGCAATGATACTGAGCTCCTTTGTGAGGTGCTTTGAGACCTATTGTGAGCAAAAGGCTGTAAAACCCCCAAAACACTACTTCATGAAGAAACAAATTGCCATAGTAATACAAGAAATGTGCCACAAAGCCCTTTAAAGGTTCCCCATGTTTCAGGTTTTGAGGCACTGGTAAACTGGTAGCTCAATTCATATAGATCTCCTTCTCTTCTAATAAAAATATTTAAGATGACTTTTTGAAAATGGGATTCTTAATTGCATCTCAATCATTTCTAGCTGGGAAGATAAAGCACAAAAGCCTGCTGTCCTTTGACTGATTGATTCTGTAGTCAGAAAGGTTAATGGTGTATTAGAGGGAATAATGCAACAATATCAGTTCTATATGAATTAGACAAAACCAGTTATCCCTCTGTACTTTCTGGGCTTGATTATTTTGCTCATTCCTTTCAAATATGGAACAGATTGATCTCCAATCCACTGTACAGGATTTATTCATGCTGGAGCCATTTTTCCTACCTGGTAACTCCAGCTTTGGGAGTGGGTCTACACAGTGCATTTGTTGTCGGATGGAGTTGCTTGGGCATAAAGGTGGGAGAGAAGGTGAGCTGTGTGAGGGATTCTCCACAGCCTTGAGATTTTCCAATAAATATGCAGCCCTCCTCAACTGTTGTTCATCACCAATTTATACATAATTTAGTTATGCGGAGGGTGGTTTTCAGCATGCTTTTACATGTGGTTTGGCAGTGTTGAGTCTGTTTCACAGCTTGCTTTTACATGTGGTTTGGCTGCAATGAGGCTGATTTACTGTCAGTTTTTCTACATGGAGCTTGGCTGTGCTAATCCTGGGACCTACATGTTTGGGATATTACTGTCCCTGTAGCAAGATAATGAAGGTCATAAGGCTGAAGAACTATTCAGATCAAGTGAGAAGTTAAAACAAGCTGGCACTACTCCCTGCAATACCACGAGAAGATACTCAAACACTGTTACACCCCAGCTTCCTACACTGTGACCAGAAAGCTGTTGCCCTGCATCCTGATGGGAAGCCATATGTTTTCTATTTCAGATATAAATCCTTACCACAGTTTCAGAGGTAGGATCCAAATGGCTTCCAGTCACATCAGCTGTTCTACCTTTGTGTGGGTTTAACGTACAGCAAACAAGATTTTGCAAGGAGAATGTGATTTATTAAGCCTTTTCTTAACCGGCCCAAATAACCAAATACCTTTATCTACAACCAATGATTTCTCCAGGCATTTTCAGTTGCATAAACCTTAGTGACAAAGCTCACATGAGAAGTGCTGTTTTTCCCAGCTGGACTGTAACAGTCTTGCAGAAATCATTACCCCAGTCCAAGCAAAACACACTGGCAAACTTGAACTACTAAGTATAAACAGGGAAGTGTTATTTTGATGCGAAGACCTATGCACACGTTTTGTGTAAATGTAACTCCTTTTGAAGCTTTTGTCTCTAGGTTAACCATGCTCTAGCCTCTGTCTGTAGGTTGTTAATGAAATTAGGGCCTGTCAGAGGTAGAAAAACTATTCACTACCTTTTCACTTCCCATCTCTAGAGCTGATCCGTGCCTCATCGCTTTTCATTGTCTGTATCAAGATTCCCACCAACTGCAATTTTCTCATTATATGCTTCAAATGCAAGACAAAACAAAAACCTTCCAGGTTTCCCTTCACATAAATCCCAGTGCTGTTCTGATTTTGTTTTTCTTCCTTCTATATGCAGTAACTTAGATTTACATGTACACAGGCTTCATATTAATTGTCTCATAGCCCATCTTTATTCTTCCCTGCCAACTTTTGAAGAAGTGAAGATAGAACTGGAAAGGAAGGTAATTACAGATAATCTCTTCCGAGAATCCACCTAAAAAGAAGATATCATTTCCAGATGCTATTGCAGGATTTAGCAACTTAACAGGGCACTAGGTGTCGCTTAAAACTTTTAATCGCTTGCCAGAGGCTGAGCTGCAACATTATCCCACAAAACAGCCAAAAACCAGGAAAAAAAACACAACAAGCAAAATGTAGTAATAACGTAGGGTAAATGCTACTCTATGTGTAAGTTGTTCAGAAATAAACATGTTTAGCAGATGAATTAGAAAAGGCAGAAAAAAAATCTTCCACCTTGGCTCAGATCTTTAAATGCTAATCTCTGAGTGAGTCACTGTAAGAAACAACTACTTTATCTGTGAAAACGCAAAGGAAACACTCCACCCATTGATGCTTTGATACAAAGAGACCATTTCATATTAGCTGCTTTTTAAAATGCTCATCTGTAAAAGCTCTCAGTAATTTCTGTTCTTTGCTAGCAGTGTTCTGCACTGCATTAAGCTTCCATGATCAGAGAAGAGCTTTGGCTTTCAGTGAAGATGTGTGACTGAGGGGAGTCTTCTGGGTGATGCTATATTTTACCTTTTGTGTTTTCCTTTGGCACAGTAAGTCTGCTAGTACCTCCCTTTCCTGAGTTCAGATTTGGTTTACAGAATTTCCTCTCCCAGACCGGAGGAGAGAAATGCTAAAAAAGAAATTAAAAAAATAAAAAAAAGTTCAGAGAAGGGTTTCTCTTTGTCAGCCTTTTTTAATGTGCATTAAGTCTGAATTTCACAAAATAAATTTTTTACTTCTCTGAAACCAAAAAAGGCAAATCATAAATATTTAAAACAGAGGCATGTTGTTTCAGATAGCATTTATATAATGATTCAAAATTTCACTTCAGTTTTCATGAACAAAGTCAGCTCCATAGAAACTCATAATGGACAATATTTCTTGAAATTATAATATGCCCTCATGAGAAGCGATGTACTTCATATCACATTTCTTCCCAGTTTATTTTCTTCAGTAGAGTTCATGACTTCCTGTGCAATGAGGGAATACAGGAATTTAACAGCTTTAACCATGTTCCACTTATCTCTGCGGTCACGCTGTAAACAGCCTGTATGAAGACATACAGGTCGTCTCATGCACTCATAAAACAAAGACAGTAATGCTGGCAAGAGAACCTGCACAGACTTCTCTTAAACCAAATTCCTGATTAAGCTTCTGAAGATAAGAGTCAAATTTCCTATGCTAAGAAATGGTACATGGCACCAAGGGATGAAGAAATGTTAGATATTACTTTGGAAGGTCAAGTTACTAATTAATGTTTTGCAAACCATCCCAAATGCTTGCTGAAATGAACTTGGGGTTTCTTTACCAGCATCACCAAAATCATTCTTATCAGAGTCCAACGTCTGTAGTGCAAGGATTTGTTTTTAAGTTAAGCATATTTTGCATGTATTTACTCAGAATTTTTACTGTCACTCACCACCTCATGTACAGGAGCCCTCACAGGACACATCTAGAATTTAGAAAGTCATAAGACTCAAAGATTGACATTGAAGCTTTCTCCCAAAAGTTAGGAGCACCCATATTTATTTCCCAAAGTAAAAAAATCTAGAAGCCTTTTAGGTTGTGTGTAGAGAGAAATTAGGATTTATCTCTCACAAGCACAGTTCCCATCTATGCTTGCAGAGGAATGCTGGTTGTCACAAGTTTGTGACAGACTTAAGAGCTGCCAAAAACATGATCTCTGGCTTTGCATGTTTTGTGACTTCTGGTGCTTTCCTTGTGTTTTTTCAGAGATAATGAAGAAAAATGTAGATCCTTGTCTTCAAAGGCAATAGAAGCACAACTATACTTATCAAAACACCCTATTTGTAGGGTTGCACAGGGCAGAGGACAGTTTTGCCTTCAAAACTGCCAGAGCATGATCTTACCCACAACATCTCTAAGTCACTGTTTCCCTCTTACCAGTAGCACCAGACACCAGGATGCAATATTCACAGAGTAAAGCTATTTAAATGCCTCACAGGTATAGAGCATGAACAACTTTTTCCTGGGGAAGTGAGTGCTGAGCTTTGCTATTCTGAGGATGGTTCCCATCCATCCAGATGAGCTGTGCTGGAGCAGCAGACTTGCTTCATGACGCAGCCAGCTGAGGCTGCCAGAATTATTTTTTAAATTACTCCTTCTGCCACCTCTCCATACCCATGGGTAGCACCCAGGAAACTGTTAGCACATGTTAGTCGCCAATGTTTCTGCTGAGGACATATAGGCAGCTACTTAAGAAAGGCACTGGCAGGTTATGCTGTTTCCTCTAACTTCAGTCCCTTCTGTAGAATTGCTCAGGCAGCACAGAAACACAGGGAGTTTTCCAGATATCTCAATGGAAGGTAAGAGGAAGAAAAGTAGAAACTTCTGTGAATATTCTATGGAGAAAAATGTTATTTTCCTTTCTTCTGGTGATTCTCATTTTCTCCCCTTTCCTTCTTTTTTCCTGAAACCAGACAAAAGGGCAGCTTCTAAATGACTACTGAAAAGCAACACGCACACCAGCTTGTGGCACCATGAAAGATCTTTGGCAGGTAGCAGAGTTCTTACAACCCCTACCTGGACTGGCAAAAGATGCAGGAAATGGGGGTGCCACAGGCCATGTCTCAAGAGAAAAGGAAAGGAAAAAGAAGAGTTTGAAGACTATTCCATGTAGAAATATGGAGCATATAGAAATCCTGTGAGAATGGACGCTGTCAACCCCCCAGTAGTAATATATGAAGCTAATGTATTTTCCACCCACTGCTACAATTAATAAAGGCTGCCGCTAGACACACAGGCGAAGCTTGCTGCTCAGCATTTCTCCAGGCAGCCACCACTCTACAAATAACAAATCTTATCCAGTCAGGGTGAGCCAGTTATGGAAGTTTGCCAGACGTATAAAGAGTAGGCTTTCCTCTCCAATGACCCAAAGAGCCCTTCTGCTGAACACAGTGTTTATACACATCCACATACAAATGTAAGTATATATTTCTGCTAATGTAACATATCATTAGATTTAAGTAAGTGAACATCCACTGAATCAGAAAAATATATTGGTTAAGCATAAACTAGTGTTTGTTATCTGTATGCTGTGAAGATACTGAATTCTGTGAGCATGATACAGAATAAAAAAGCAACATCGGTAGATGAACTCTAAGTACAACAGATTTTCATATTGTTTCCATGGAACAAGGATGTCTCTGGTCTACAGACAAGATCACTTTAGTTCAGGTTTCTAAATTGTAACCAGAAGAAGAAAATTTGTCACCAAATAATGTAAAGTACGAGTATTTAAATGGAGGAAGGAATCAAGATAGAAGACCCAGTTTCTGGAGATTCCAGAATAATGATTCACTGATTGCTACTGTAAGCAGCACTGAAGGTGCTCATATCTGTAAATTTTGACTGAAGTTTCTAAAATTCCCCAGAAAGGAAATGAGCATCATGATCATATTTATTATTTGTATTGGAAAAAATAATGACCCAGAGACTGCAATGTTACAAGGACTGAGGAGGACTCAAGCCACTGCTGATCCATCCCTCCATGCCAAAAACTGCTACTAGCTACAGGAATGGTGACAGACTCCACCCTTTCCCCTGCTACCTCCAGTCTAATGAGTGCTATAAATTAACAGCTAGTGGAATTGTTACTCAAGACTGCAACACCTGGAGAACATTCAGTGCACCACTCTTCAGAATTTCCAAATGAAATGAAGCACCTTGGTTTTATAACCACAGACATTTCACAGGCTTTTATTATTATTATTGTTATTTTCAGCACACAAGAAAATCCCATTTAGCATCAAATTTGCTTGCAAACTCACTTGCATGTGGAGTTGGAATGATATTTAGCTGAAAAGCAAAATTAGTAAGTGATGTCAGTGCTCCTTAGACAAATCCACCCCCCAAAAATCTGGATTTCCTCTCTTTGACCCTAAACTTTGGCCCTGTGATATTTATCAGCAGATATTATTCGTGAACATTTTACATGGGCACTGCAGCCTGAATGGGCAAAAAATCTGCAGGGAGAAACCACATACATGCAGAAATAAACAGTACTGCCTAATTCAACTGGAAAACTCCCGAGGCAAAGAAGAGAGAGAACTTAGATGAAAGACTGTCTACAGCAACAAATACTGTTGGAAGGCTCAGGACTCACATCTTGCCTTGGTTTCTCTCTTGAGAGGTATTACAGTGCCAACAATTCAACAGTTTGCAATCCTCATGTCTCATCTGGTCTCTTATGTCACAAATCAAGCAGCATAAACAGAGAGCCTATTTGTTGCTGAAGAATGCATCTTTCCCAAGACTTATGCTGGTGTACATTTAAATGAGAATGCTGAACACAGTCCATGTTTGAGGTGAAGAAAGAAATTTAAGTGCTTTAAATCAAAGCACAGAATATTTGTGCTTTGATTTAAAATTCATATATAAATAGATTCTTAATTTTGAAAGCCCTAGACAAGATACAACATGACCTTTTGCAAAATTGTTCCTAGACTTCAGTGGTGAAATCTTGATTATGATGGTTCCCATGCAGCATCTGATTTCACTGCAATTTTGAGTGTGGTCTTTGAGCAAAATCAGTATCTCCACACGTCATCCTGGAAATATAGTTTAATAATCTGCTGTCAGGGCTGAGATTAAGGAGGGAAAAGAAGGGAAAACATCTCACCAAATTCTGATCAGTCTTGAAAATAAAATATTCTTTCTAGAACTCCCACCCATTTATTCTTCTATGAGCATAATAGATTGAGTCTTGTAGATAACCAAGTTGTTGTTTCAAATAGAGCAAACAATTTCATAAAATTTGATTTAAATTCAAGAGAGCTATACAAAACAGCTGTTTTGTTTTTGCTGTTGATTGTAGGTGATATTTCTTTATTACCCCTAATTCCTGGAGAATATAGCCCTAAGGTATCGTCCCCCTTTTACCACTTAGACTACTGATTTCAGTCATTAATCAATCTAGTTGCTTATCAGTAGTTTTTCATGTACATAATCTCAATAAGATATACAAGAGTGTCAAAGGGGTGTTTTTTTTCTTCTGTTATTGAGAAGGAAAGTTGAACAAACATACAGAGATTCTAAAATATTCCCTTTTGGCTACATTTAAGACAAAATGAGCACAGAGCTCTTTGCACACTGCTTCATGCTATCCTCCAAATGTTCCTCATTTCTGACCCATAGGTGACCACAGCAATCAAGGTCTGAGCAGGAAACATAACTGTATACCTCTCTGATCTAGCTAATCCCCTGGAAGATGCTGAAAGCTGAAGTCTTTTCAAGACTTAACACAAAGTGAGCATTTTGTGTCCTCCAGAAATGACCTCAACAGGAATAATTGCCCCCACACAGCAAGTATGCACGTATATGTATTCTCAGAATTAACATTTACTCTTTCCAGTCCATTCTGAGTTGGACTCTGATGAAAATCCATAAATTTCACCCCCAAAACTGACCTTTTTATGAAATAAAATTCAGACCTCACTGATCTATAGCACATAGGAATTCCATAAACAAAGCTTTGTTTTGGGATCAGGAAACTAATACTTAAGTATTAACACAAGTTTGCTTCACAGCTGTCTGATAACACATTGAATTGTGGGTAAAAAGGCATTATTGAACTTATTCTTGGAAAAAGCCAAACCTTGCATTCACAGAAAGGTGAGATTAATGTCTCTGTCTCAATCTTTCTCTCTCCCATTTGTTTTCAGTATGTATCTCTGATTAGATGTATGTACATGAAGATAAGCTGTACTTCTGAGTTGCTAAAATCTGTAAACAATCATGTGAGTAAATATCCTATCTTTTAAGGTCTTACATTTGTAATTTCCTGGTAGAAGTAAACTAGGAAAAGAAGGTTGTTTTTCATGAACAAAGTCTGAAAGACACAAAATG